>NC_092520.1:103472500-103677500 GCF_037038585.1 Patagioenas fasciata | reverse complement strand
ATCACCAGAATGACTTCTCAGTATAATTTGTCTTGGACTGAACCTGTCTGTGATTGCAGGCAGCACTCCAAATACTGCTCACAGCTTCATATTATGTGCAAATCTTTTTGGTGTTTTGGTTTGGTTTTTTTTTAATCACTTAATTAAATGGAGTCATTTGCAATTGTTTTGAGAAGTTAAAAGCTACTGCACCTGAGCAAAACAGTACTGAATGAAATTATAATAGTTATTACCAGCCTTCATTTGTCACCGACTACATCAGCACCTGTGTGTTCACAGAACCAGAGTGTCCTCACATGGACTTCTCTGGGAGTGATGCATCGAGGCCATAGGTCTTACCACCTTCCTTCCCTGTTCCCCAGTTGGTTTCCACAGGTTTGGCTGAGGGCCATCTCCACCCTGTTCTTCTTTTTTTCAGGAGCAGATTCCCTGTTTACTAAACCTTTCCCCAGAAAACACAGGGATATTGACCACGTATGTTGTATGGAGGGAGAGAGTGAACTTGTCACCATGACCGTCTGATTCTACCAGCACGCAGAGCAGGGACTGACAAGAGAGGACTTCAGTAGTTTCCTTACCCGCATCCATCTCATGAAGTATGTACATCACTCTGGGACAAAATATGAATATTATCAGGACTTCATTAGGGAGAAAAAGCCAGTGAGTGGTCAAAAGCTCTCACAGCCATATTTCTCATGGCCCATGAGGATGCCTGTACACTAAGAGAATTGCTTTCCAAGCCCTGGATGAAGCCTGTTGTCAAGGTACCTTCCAATTAGTGATGTGAGCAGACAAAAGATAAGTGGGAAAGGAAAGACTGATTTGTTCATCTGGATATACAGAAACAGAAAAAATAACACTGTCTTGGATGTCAAAGTGAAACAGATTATCATAGTGCAAGTGTCAAAATGGAGTCTGACAACGAGGCTTCAGCAGACACAGGGGCCAAGGACAAACTGTGACTGGGAGACAGAACAGGTTCTAATGTCAGCTTTTGGTTTCCTGACTCCTCTGAAACACATCTATACATCTGAGACTAAATTTGTTGAGGTTAGGTGCAATCTCAGTCACAGATATATCTTTATGTTGCTTGGCTCTTCACTCTGTTACCTAAGAGACATATCTGCTTTTCATATGCATATGCAGACATTATTTTTTTGTGGTTTTAGTTAAGGCAGAGTCTTTCATTGGTCGTCCCTGTGCTCTGCAAGGAGCAGCACATGCGGACACAGATATATTCTACTATATGTTCCATCACTTTTTGTGTGGTCATCAGGATTTCTTCTGTCATACTTAACACAAATTGTCATTCAGGTACATAAAACTTGGATAAACTCACCAAAAACACAAGAGAAAATCCTTGTTTGAGGTATTAATTGTGGATTTTCTTTGGCTTTTGCCAGTAGAGTTAAATTATTTAGGGCTGCTGATCTGTTGCACTAAGGGCTTGCAGCCATAAAAGCTGCATTCTCTTCTGGGCAAAATAATTAGTGTAGTCAGAATTTAGAAGAAGGTACTTCAAAGTTATTCTAAACAATTACCGCTAATTGTGTAGTTTTGTAATGTGTGTCTACTCCTGTCCTTAGTGATTTTACAGCTGCCCTAAAATCTGTTCTTTGTCAGAGAAACATTTTCTTTGTTCTTGGTTACTGCAGAATTTGGCACTGGAAAGAACGTCCTTTAAATATCTTCCAAAATAAACCTGTTTGGTGTCTTAAATAAATATCATGTAGTGGTAGGTAATGCCCTGTTTGTCTTAGTTTTCAACTGTAATTGCATACACTTAATTTTTAGAATAGCAATTAGTACTGATGATCATTATAAAAATCTCCTTATATGATTATCCTGTAGGTCCCAACTGTATAGCTTAAGAAGCAGTTAGAAAACATTGAATAAATCTTTAACTAGAAAATAGTGATGTGTCGAAACCAACATAGCAGTTTTCAAAGTGCTTGGAAAATATTCCAAATTTGGTGTTCAAACTCCTGGAATTCTCCTCCACCCAATCACCTCCATAGTATTCATTAACTTAGTGGTAGAAGAGGAAATCTACAGTTTCACATTCACAATTAATTCTGTCATTCAGATGAGGGTCTTGAACTTCGGTGTCCTCCACTGATGTCTGTTTAATCTAGCTAAATCCAGGAACAGCCTTTAGTTCTTGAATTTACATAATAAAGTGTCCCCAATGCCTTTAGGGCCATGATACAGTTTTGCTAGTGAGAAATCCCATTCACTTTTTCAGGAGACAAAAATCAAAGACTTTCTTGGCTGAAACTCTTTGTACATCAGCCATATGCCTTCATTGGAAAGAAAGGATGTGAGGAAACAGAACAGGATGAACCATTACCTGCAGTTAACTTCGCATCACAAGAAAGCACCCACTTAAATGTACTCTCCAGCCTTCTGCAAAATAAATGTCTATCCCAAGAAAAGTCCTCAGTATATCAATTTATAAGAAAAGTGGAAAGTCCTAATATGTCACAGAACTTACACATACTCATATGTCAGCTGAAAGTTCTAAACCGTAGGATCTTTAATTTGTATCTCTCTATTTGTCTGGGAGAAAATCTGTAAAATAGTGTTTTGAGATAAGAATAGGAACAGTCTTGGTGTTAGAAATGTTCACTGAATACAAAAAAGTGCCCTAGTAGTCCTGTTTTTAACACTATTCTGCTTCTCAAAATCCATCAATATTTGACTCCAACACACACACACACACAAGTGTCATTACAACAACCAAATATCTTTATGATCTTTATCATGTATTTTTAAAAATCTTCAGAATAAGGAAATGTTTCCCTCGTTTCTTATGATGTCTTTTAATCTTTAAGAATCACAGAATCACAGGATGTTTGAGGTTGGGAAGGACCTCTGGAGGTCATCTGGTCGAACACACCTGCTCAAGCAGGGTCACATAGAGCTGGTTGTGCAGGACCATGTCTGGATAGGTTTTGAATGGATTACAAAACAGAAGGATTTGCATAACTAATATATTACTGATCTTATTTTTAGTCCAGCAAAAAATATACATTTTTAATCTACTTGAACCTGTTATAAAATCTATGATATATAGCAAAATGCTAAAGCTTTTGCATATTGGCTCAATCTGAAGATAAATGCTATTTAAACTCATCAGTGGGACTGAGGCCAAATTTGCATATTTAAATCCAAGAAAGTAAACAGATTTGGAACAAAAAAAAATTATTATTTTATACTGAGAATACCATTCAAAGCTAGCAGTAAACACTGAATGCTTATGAGAGAGAAAATATCAAATCCAAGCAGAAAGTTAGTCAATGATACTTGGCATCCTGCTTTTGGAATGGCATGGCCCATGAAAAAAATAGTGCTGCAGTGGAGCAACGGTTTGAAGATGAGGGGCTGAAAGGTGCAACTGCCATTGGCATTTGTGATATTATTGTTGCAAATATTTCAGATATTCTTAACACATGTGGTCCATATAGGGCATTGTCTCAAGCCAGTTAGATTCCATTAGGATTAACCAAAATTTAGAATGCCAAAGCAATTGAGTTTTTTAGATAGATAGATAGATAGATAGATAGATAGATAGACAGACAGACAAACAGATAGATTTGCTCCTGGTAAAATTATTTTTAAAAATTCAGAGATGCAGGAGAGCAAGATGCACCTTTGCATGACAGAGTTATGGTGAGTATGAAACAGTTGCAGAGTCCTCAAAGACTGAAGCCACTCCAAGCCATTTGGGATTGTTTGGAGAAGTAATTCTACTTAACGACTGCCTCATTTTCATGCTAGGAGAAGCCTGTTATTGGGCAGTGACAAGGAAAATGAGTGTTTATTTATATAGAAGGCACTATATGTGTTTTAAAAAAAGCAGAGCAAAAGATTTTGCCCTCTACATAGAAGGAGAAGGAAGAAGTGAAACAAAGATGAAGATGAAACAGAAGCGTGCAAGTGACTCGAGCTGGAAAGTAATCTCAATTGTCCTTGTTCCTCCACTGAATCACACCTCTGCTGTTGACCTGGAGGTGACTGGTGGGACCCAAGACAGTATTCTTCTTTGCTGAAGCTTCTGGCAGTAATCACACACAATCTGTACAAAGCTGAAATAAAGCTTTTAATTAAACTAGAGAGAGACCAGATACAGTGCAGGCTGTTTCCATTGCTGCTTTAGTTAGAAAAGATCTAAGAAATGCAAGGTGAGAGAGAGTGCAGAACTGAAAAACTGACAAAGTACATCCATTCCTCCAGGAGCTTTGAACTGTTCACAGCCTCTGTCCCACTTGATCCACCTCTGAGAAGATTAAGAGAAGCTGAACACCTTCTGGCCTGATTGCCCGAGTACCTGCCACCTCCACTGACTTTTTGTTCCTATGGGCACCTGGCTTTTTTGAGAATCAGGCTACACTTGATGTACTAAAGCGTCTCAGAAGAGCAACCCTTTTTCAACTAATCTCTAGGATGGCTCGAGAGCAGCTTCCCCTGGGCAGGAAAGTCAGAACTCTCTACAGTTATTCTGCGTGTGTGTAAATGCTCGTTCCTCTGTCCTTTGGGAACTACACTAGGGACAGCACTCCAAGGCACTTTGCTTTACCCTTGACATATCTTTATATAGATATTTGTAGCTAGTAATGACAGCAATTTCTCCTCTTCTTGGCACAAGTAGAGGTTAGGCAAATGGAAAAGTACTGCTTTTTCTAACATTTTGCATCTCTTCACATTTTTTCATGATGCCTGAAAAGGTTATAATCCTTCACTTGAGAACATTGTGCTAGACTGACAAAACATTAGGGCTGAAACTAGGACTATGTCTACCATTAAATTGTTGGTACTTGGAGCATGCAAAGTAAAATCGTTTGTTCGCATTTCAAACAATCTAAAAAGAACTGACTCGTTAGTCACCCTTCAAATAATGAAGAAAATAATTTATTTTCTATTTGTTTGTTTTTCAGTGAGGAAAAATGACCTGATCATTAATTGTTTGTTCATTTACTGTCATATAATATGGATCAATTTTTAGGAAATTAGTTTGTATTTCAATCTACAAAAAAATTTGGCACATGCGAAATATAGGCAGTCAATTCTTTGAAGGTGACAAGGTGCAAATTAACTTTAATTCATCTTTGTTCTAGTACTCTTGGGGCCACTCAAAAGCCAAATGCTGGGGTTTTTAGTTAGAGAGGTGAACAGTGCGCATATTATTCGATCATTTTAAGCAGAGAGGCAGTTTTCTATTGTGCATTAGCATATATATTAGATTGAATCTATGCACAAGTTTTGCATTAGCCTGCATTGATTGCAACATGAAAGGGGCTAGTAATATAGTGCTACAATTCCAGTGTAAATGCATTTATACCAGTGTACTGCTGTTTCATACTGATATAACTTGCAGACTTGCTCATACAAACTTTCCCAATATAAGAAACTTCTTACATTGAGAACAGAGATGAAGAGTTGGAGGTTCATTTGTAGTCATGTTTTAGTGTATGAAATTATGAACAACCTACCACAAAGCAAGCTAGACAGTGAATTTACAGAGTTAGGTCGTTTACTCCATTATTCATTAGCAAATTCAAATTCATGTTAAATTGCTTGCCTTTGAGTGAAAACAGCATTTGCTACCCCACAATACATTGTGAGTGAGGAGTCTGCCCAGGGCAGTTACTATAGATAAATGGCTTGTCTGTAAATTCATACACCATAGCACGTTTTGCACATGTCCATGCCTCTACATTACAGTTTCTTTCTTATGTAAATTTAATAAAATTAAAAGAGAGAAGGGAATAATTACCTAGCTGATGTAGGTGGGCTTTCCAGTCTCTGAATTACCTGTCAGCATATCAAGCCCATTCTCATCATTCATGGTACACTGGAAAAAATATTACAAGGTCTGTAATCTAGGGTCTGATTCCAAAATAAAACATCTTTCAGAAGCAGGCTTAGTGGATATTCAGTTGTGCCAGAAAAGTAAATAAATTGACCTGGCATGCAGACACACAGAAGAGATCCTCTGCTCTTGTTAATTTTGCTCTTTAAAAAGCTGAATGAGGCACATTTCCTAAGAAAGTCAGCACTTTATTTTCTCTTAAACTTTCACCCACTTCCTAATATGGCTTATTATATGAAAGAATTAGTTAGCCCACAACAGTCAAGCTAGGGAGTAATTAGCATTATTTTTTTTTCCTGTGTTGAGCTGGTCAGATCTGGGATAATAGATGTAATGAGAGAAATCATGAGTCTGTATTTCAGTCTTGAGAGATCTGCTGACAGCAGAAAGTGCCAGGATGTCAGCACTGCTGAGCTGCCCTGGACAGCCACCAAACCCAGGGCATAAACAGGGCCTGGGCAATTCCTCCCCTGGGGCCTAGTGCTCCTGCCAGAGGTTTTCTTCATGCCAGGATCTTTCCACCAGCTTCAAGGCTCTGGTGTAAGAAAGTGTAACTGCAGCTTCTTTTTTTTCTGCTCTTTAACTTCCCTGAGGAACAGCAGAAGAACAACATTTCCTGGAAACCAACAAGAGCAATAACGTAAATGCCATGGCTTGGAAAACAAATAATTTTCTAACTCAGAATTTGAAATATGATGGCAAAAAAACCCCAACATGTGATTGAGAGTAAACAAACAAACAATTGCTAGTCCAATACATGGTTTTCCTTTATAAGACTTAAATTTCCTTACTTTCTCATTTTGGTCCTGTCATTGAGCCAGAGTAGACAGTTTTGCAAATGTTTATTTCAATCACAATGAGTAGCACAGTAGAACATAATAAGATGATAGCTACATTTATAGATGTAGACTTCTATCAGAAGTGCTCATTGGATTTAAATTGGTGTGATTACATTTTGAGGTTGATATGTGTTCTAATTTTTCTTATTTTCAACACCTGGACTTGTCTATAGGGGAAAAAAAAATCCATTCAGATACAGAGTTTTGAAGATCTCAGCAGAAACTTGGTGCTCTGATTTACCATCTCTAAGCATTTCCATTTTAAATTTTTTGTCAATATTATATAAAGTCTGACTACTTAAAGAACAGGGTCTTCCCATCCTTCTTTAGCATAACACTGCTCAGACTGCATCTGGGACTATAGAAATGTTGCTACCGGAATTTTTACACAACTTTGATTTAGCAGCAATTTAGGATTTATTAATACTTTGTGGTAGATCACAAGGTTAAGTTGAATAATTACTAATAGCAATTAATCATCAGCTAATTTTACAGAGTGATTCAATATAAATTATCATAATCAATCAAAATAGTGACTTAAGTAAAGAATAAGAAGTTGCAAGGTTCACCCTAAACATACAGCAGGCTTTTCTTAAGTAAAACACACAAAAAAGGATAAATTAAAACACACAACAGACAGACAAAACACCTCTAAAATCAAATTACACACTCACACGTTAATCTATGAATAAAATTTCCCTTTCTTGAGTTTTGTAAATTACTCACTTTTATGTGTCAATATTCATCAGCGGATGATCGTCAAACCGTGCAAAATTAGGCCTTTGGATCTTTGCAAAACTGTCAGTAGATGATCATTGAATCTACGTTAAATCATCAAGATGATTGTTGAGTCCTTGAGAAATCATCCCTCGGAGGCATCCCTGTTCAGGGAGAGATATTGGGTCATAGCCTGCTGTGATCCAGGATTGCTCAAGGGATCTCACTTTAGAACCGCTGTTTATAGGATCACAAGATGGTTGACCTTGGTCAGTATTTTTCCATTCCCATCACAACTCACACCAGACAGCCCTGGTACTTCCCAGACGGGGCAATGATCCAGTTGGTAGGAGTTCCAGGTGCAATCAGGGGACACCTGATTGTCCTGTCTCACTCTCTGATCAAGACAAGAATAATGTTGTCCTGCCTTGTGATCACCAAATGAGGAGCACCTGATTATCCCAAATCACTGCACCTTTTGGTCAAGAGAGCATTTGCATACTTGGCAGGAACATAATATTAGCCTGTCTGATGATCACCAGGTGAGGAATGTCAGTTCATTTCTACTTACTGCACTTGTGATCAAAACAAGAACACTTGCAACCAATGTGAGAACATGATGTTGGCTTGGCTTGAGATTGCCAGGTAGTCCCATGAGAGGACTGTATCACCACAAGAGAACATTTAAAAAAATTCAGGATATAGTCTAAAATATAGAAACATACTGTATTTTTTTCTTCTTCTTTTATATAGTTAGGGTGATAATGACTTAAGTGAATCAAGATTTTTAAGAAGGGTGATAACTGTTTTTGAACTACTACATACTAGATTCATAGGGGAAAAAAAAAAAAAACAGAGGAAAATAATAGATTTTTTTTAGGTCTAAAATAGAAGTAGCAATTTCAAAGCAGTTCTAGGCTGGAAATAACTCTTCTGAGTTTAATTTAATTATGCTACTCAATTAGACAATCTGAGAGAAAAATGTGGATGACACCAGTCAGGAAAAAGGGGTTGCTAGAAAAGTGAGACATGATAAGGTCATAAGCTCCTGCGGGATGAAAACTGAAATTAGTAATTATCACCTATGGAACACTGAATTGTTTGGAAACAGCTTGGGAAAAACTGCATAAAACCAATACCTCTCAATTGCCTCCATGGTTTTTAGTATCTTTGGAGGTCATTAGACTTTGAAATATATGTTCTGTGAATTTCTGCTACAACAGTGACATGAACAGTTCTGTACAAAATTTTGTATAAAAATCCAATCAAGAAGGTTAGATTTGGATTACTTGATCTTATATCTAGTATCCACTGAAATTAATGGGAGGATTCTTGGTCAACAAAACCACAGTTTATTGCCACTATTATTACTACTACTACTATTATTACCATGTAGACTGTAAGCTAACAATGAGAGAAGGGTCTTTCACTGAGATGGGGGCATATATTTTGTTTGGAGCCTTCACTGAGGTACTTGAAACCAGTGAAAGTGATACAAATGCTCTCAGTGTGAATTTATTAAACAAAAGATGCCTTACAGTTACAAATTCAAACCCATGGTTACAATTGTTTACAAGAGCTCTCAGTCTAACTAAATAACACTGTTTAAAAATTATAAAGGAAAATGGTTTGCAAACTCTAAGTAGTTCACCTCCCACGGTATCTCCAAAATGCAGGTAAATTAGCATTCATTTTTTTCAAATGGCGAACTGTGGCAGAAGGAGTAATTAAAATAACTGATTCCACAGAACTGTTGACTATTTCCACACTTCCTGTTCGAGAGGGATCTTCCCTGGGAAGGATTATAGTATTTTAGACTTCTTTAATACCTCTCCAGCACTGCAAACTATAAAAGGGACCAGACCCTGAAGCACAAATCACGTATGAGGTCTTTTCATTACATGAGACTCTAGTTACTCAAATCTAACACAAATTCCCTCTCACAAATGCATCTGGGATAAAAGCAGATAAGAATTCTCGTGTAACTTCTTTCCCCTCCTAACATGAGCCAGCAGTTCATACAGGAATAACGGTAGCTTGAAGCCAACAAAGAGCACTTGTAACACAGTAAAATTGAGTCACTAAGGAGAGGTGGACTTTTAGTGAGAAGTTAGATCAAAATGTACTGAAAAGATTAGGAGCTGCTTTAAAGTGATTGGTTTCACTACAAGATCGAACTTTCTCAAGTTCAACCTTGTGTGATGTTGTTTTCCTTTCCCCAACTCAGCTCCCAGGAAGTCACACCAAACCAAAATTAATCAAGTTACAGTTTTGTTGGTTAATAGGAGAATAAGGCAAACCCCAGGAATGTAGTTGTCTGAAATGTTTTGAAGCTGAGGACTTCAGAAGTTGATGACCACAACATCTAGGTGATCCTTGATGAGATAAATCATCCAATAGAGACTTCCTTTCCCAGATTTTGCTGATACTTCACATTTTGCTGGAAGTTAACTTGCACATCTTTCACATAAATCCCGTTTTGTTTGTCACCACTGACAACTCTCTCATCTCCTGTAGGCATCAGTATCACAAAATTGGTGTTTTTTCTTTTTTTCAGCTTCTCTCTGAATTTCTTTACCCCTCAATATTCCCATTAAATCCTGCTCCTGTTTCTCATCTATCTGAGAAATCCCATCATTCCTCTCTGTCCCTACCAGCAAAACATGTTCCCACAACATTTGCTTCTGTGTTGCAGCAGAAATACTTCACTTAATAGTGTTGTCATTAAATCTAGCTCATAATCATTCCTCTCAGCAGAGGGATTTGATCGAGACTACTCTTTGACTTCTCTCTCTCTTTCTGCAACTCAGACCCTGCTGCCTTCTGCCTTGGATGCATCTGCATTTTCAGCTGATGTCCATTTCTTTTCTCACCTCCCAAGGCAATCAGTCCATCAGGACTTCTCAGATCATTATGTTTTCTCCACATTACTTTTTGGGGTCTATCACCCTTTATGCAGGAAATAAAGAAATTACAAAAGATGAAAAAAGAGGAAACTTCAATTATGTAAAGGCAAAGTCAATGGGAAGGGGAAGATAGAAGCTTCTATATATACAGGAACATATACATATGAGTATGCATACTATAAAAATACAGATAAATAATCAAATACATCCATGAATCAGTGGGAGGGTTGTATTGGGGTGCCTTTTGAACTGCACCACTGAACTATTATAGCTCTTTACTTCTTCCCTCTCCTGTCTTCACACTCTCCCTTCTGTTTGGACCGCAGAGAACTGGATCGCCTGGACAATGACAGCAACAAAACACCTTTCTTTCATCGCATTTACGTGCTCTATTTTCAGCCTCAGAGGTGTGTCAGGGACTGATCTTTTTTTCCAGTTTTGCTACAGAGAAGCAGCTTTACCTGGCAAGTATTTCTCCTGTGCTCTCTGAATGTGCTTTAGGAGCATAAAAATGCTACATGCCCCGTTGATCAATGCACCACGCGAATTCTATGGAGTGAGACCCATTTTCAGGTCATCTTATCAGGGAGAGGGGCGGGAAAGAAGAGACAAAAGGCAAAAACTTTACAAGAGCCAGAACTCTAAGCTGCAATTCTTTGACTTCAGTGCTTCTTCAAACATCTTCTTCTATGACAGAGAAACAAATGTAGAATGTTAGAATAGAGTGATAAATTCTTCTTCCTAGTTTCTGTGTTTTACAATTCCCAGTAATATATATGTATCTTTCAGGTTTAGAATACTTTTCTCCTTCAAAAGGTTGAATTAATTCCTATTATTTTTCTCTAGGAGCATTTTCTTCATGTATTAGCTCCATCTTCAAGTAAACTTTCTATATCACTACTTTTCATTAAGAGTCTTATCCCATTCTTATCAAAGTAAGTAGAAAAATAGTGCTTGTGTCACAAATGAAGGAACAGGCGCTTGGATTTCTGCTTCTCCTCTGGGATTTTTTTACTTAATTATCCCCTTTTTCTTTTGTGTTTCTGTCATCTCTGTTCCCATATCAGATTTTTACCTCCTTTGCATAACTTGTTTCAGTACATCATTTGTTCTGATGCTATTCTGTTCATCCCGTTCCCCTTTATTATCTTTAGATATTTTGTTAGTGTTCTGTGTCCAAATCTGTCCTGTATCACTTCTCCTTTTACTCATTATTTTTTCCTCCCTCCTTCTATAGTTCTTCTATTACACCACATGTTAAAGATTCTTAGCCCCATGTAGGAAAAGCATAATTTTCTGGAACTTTTTGGGTGAATTGAGTCAGACACAGAAAGAATCTTTAGGCATATGGACAAATCTGTTTTGCCTCCAAACTATGCTTATGAGTTATTTTTAAACTGTTTTTCTGAAAATATAGACCTCTGTGAAATTCAGTGATTCCAGGAATGCTCATGAAAGCAAAACAAAACAAAACCAACCAAACAAATAAAAAAAACCCACCCACCGCCTTAACCAACATCTCTGAAAAATGCTGTGGAGATAATAAGTACAAGTGGTTTTGAGAGACACTGAGATATCGTGTTGTATGGGCGCTGTTCATTTAGTTGGCTGGATTTATTTTCTTTACAAAGCCTGTTCTTATACTTTTGCTGTGGTGGCATTATTGCTCTGTGTTGGCAGTGTACATTAAAACTGAACATCACATTTCTCACATAACAAAATAAGGTAAAATCACTTGCAGCACTTCCTGAATAAAATGTCATCACCTTTTGTGCTGAGATATGAAGAGCCAAGGGACTTTTTCATGTATTGCCTCTCATATTTTGAGGGTATATGCAGTCAGAAGCTGATTTTAAGCAACTGGAAGTGATGCTCAACTGTTGTACCGAAGGACAGGATCAAGCCCTTGATATTTATCTCACATTTTTCATATTGCTGTTTGAATGTCACAGGTAGTTAAATAGGAAAACTGTGTGCCATCATTTCAAAGATACCACAAAATCCTAAGATTTCTCTGAGAAAGAAGATCTCTTTCAGAAGTTGAAATGCCAAAATATGTTTTTTCTTTTTCTTCTAATAGCTAAAACCATCTGGGCTTTTTCCTTTTTCCCTCTCCCTCCTTTGTTGTTTTTTTTTTTTTTTGGTTGTTGTTGTTGTTTTGTTTTGTCTTTGTTTTGGTTGGGTTTTTGTTTTGTTTTGTTTTTTAATGTAAATGTGATATGGCATTAGAGCTTGGGACATGTGAGAAGTGAGCCAGGTACACTCCCTGCAGTCTGTGGTGCTGTTTGACAGGAGGAAGAATAAGCCACGAATACAGGTAAGACCCACTGAAGCATAACAAGCTTCTTCTGAAAATAAATGCACAGATATTTTCAAGCTAGCTCTGAGCATGTTCCAAATGAAGAGGATGCAAGTTAGCACCACTCAGATGTGTAGGTATAGAGCTCATTTGGTGGGCTCTGGAAATGCGGCTGGCTCACAGCCCACACTTTAGGCTGCAGAAAAGCTGGGTACTCACTGTTGGCACTGAACTGCGTAAATAAATACATCTACGTTTATCAAGTCCTTTAGCTGCAGGAATTGGGGGCAATGATTTATAATGCTCTATATAAGAAGGGTTTGTGGTTTTGACTGCACTAAGATAAATGGGAGTAATTGAGGGGTGATAGGCCTATCTAGTAATTAGCTGTGAAACCACCAGAAACTCTCGGCCATGGCTGAACACCTGTTAAACACTAGTTCTCAGTGACAGAACAAACTGGAAACGTCTCATTTGTCTTCATTTTCTGACAGATACAACAGTGGTGAAAAAGAAGCAAGCAAAAAAGTCATATTCATAGGCAGCCTCACAAATTATGTGTTCCTGTTTGAAGAGTTTCTTCTCTCTCAAGAGTCATGAAGTATGCATAGCCAGTTTAGTTAAAAGCTAAATTAAATTGCTTATGTGAGGAATGAATGAAGATTTCAAACTTATCCAGGCAGTATAAAAAAATTATCTGAATAAAAATGGAGGAATCTTAAGATATAACAACTTTCAAATTCAGTATTCAAAATCAAAAGTGATCTAAAATTTTATTAAATTAGTGTAAATCAAACCAATATTTTAATTTTGAAACACAATATCCATGTTATTTTTAACTCTGACACTTTGAATTCACCATTGGAGTTGGTTTTAAATTATTTTGCTGCACATGCAATGTAAACAAGAACTTTATGGTTTTTATGTTAGCTGAATTTGCCTCTTTCTGACCTTCTTGCAGTTGGGTAAATTTTCAAAAGAGACTAAAAGCGTGGAAAGAGGAACATCAAAATAGAACTGAAGCTAAGTGTTGCTTCATTTATCTGAATTCTGTAGATGTGCAATGTATAAAGAATTACAAAGGACTCACAAGTCCGGACTGTGAGAACCTGTTCTCATCCACATTACAACCTTTCACTTATTTATGTAAAAGTGACATTGAGCTTGCCATTTCTCAGCAACCGCCTATTCAGTATCCAGCTCCTACAGTCAGTGCAGAGCAAATGAGAAGTGTTAGCCTGTAGGATACTTGAAGATTTACATGAAGTGTTAGGCCGTCACATCCTTGCAGATCTATGTGGCTTAGCATAAACTGTATACCAAGTCCCTGCACTATTGATATGGATACCATATGTTCATGAGAAACTGCTTGGCTCCCATGTAGCTTACTCTCTTAATAACTAACCAGGAATTTTCCCTCTGCAAGATGGGTGCATCATGGGGACAGGGTCAAAGATACAGAAAGGCAGAAGATGTGTCTCACAAGTCAGTCTCTGAGGCATTATTATTCTCAGCATCTATTTATTTTAAGTGTACACCCAAAATTAGTGGCAAGCTCTGTGTTTCCTTCCAGGAAGATGTCAGCCTTGTAATTTAGCTTGTAAAGGATACAACATGGATAGATTAGCATTGTACCATCCATCTTAATCTGGTGCACCCAGGGCTATGTTGCCAGCAGAGAACATCTGTAATTCTTCCCCTGCTCTCCCTCGCCATGAACTGAGAGTTTACTTCTTCCCCTTTTTTAGATCATTTTTTCAGCATTATTTATAATTTCAGCTACTCTGATTGCTAATGAAGACAGTAGAGGGTACTATGTAGTAGAGGTATTGGTAGAAGTCCTGTATGTAGTCACAAGTGGGACATTTCCTGTTTGGAAGAAGGAACTCCTGCATTTCTCCCCTCTGCAAGAGCTCAGCAGGCCAAAGGAGTACAACCCCTGCAGTTCCTCGTGTAACCACAAAAGGACCCAAGCAGTAAATACCTATCATCGAGGATCCAAGTCATGCCAACAACTATCCAGGCGCAGAGGAGGTTACTATAACACCTTCACACTGTAACACTATCACACTCCACCTGCCTTGAGTGGCTTAAGTTCAAAGGCAGCTCTTTGCATTTCTTATACTATTCTGTGATTGTTTTTCCAAAAGCTGCTGAACTTGTTTAAATGCATTATACCATGGTCTCTAAAACCTATTTGCCTTTTTGCTTTGCTTTGGCAGCTCAAAGGAATATAAAGAAGCACAAAGCATGGGTGTGCCAAAACATCTAGCAGGTCATTTTTGTGAGAGTAGAGCTGAAAAATATAACTTATGCTGATGGTGTGTTGCAGTCAGAACACTTAGAGTACCTAAAGTGCTCATCTCCTTTCATTTGCTACAGAATTGCAGATCATATAAGAGCAGAGGCTAGGTAGATACAGTGTGAAATTAGTGTCATTTATCTTTAAATGTCAGGATAATGTTATACTTGATGTCTACATTTTGACACACTGTGCTACACCACATCTTTTTTAAACATTTCTTTAACCTGGGGTATTATGGTGTTTGGAGAACTGAAAGTGAATATGGATACGGAAAGATAAGTCATTTTTGGGAATACAGACACATATGCAAAATGATGGTGGCAGTACTATAATATGCCCATTCACTTCCTACAGACACTTCCAGTACAGCAAATTACATCCAGACTCTTTTATTCCATTTCATCCTTCTTCTTCCTTACTCTTTACAGATGCCTTCTTTCCCCCCCTGCTTTGAACTACATAGTAACAACACAATTTGTA
Organism: Patagioenas fasciata; assembly: GCF_037038585.1. Taxonomy (NCBI): domain Eukaryota; kingdom Metazoa; phylum Chordata; class Aves; order Columbiformes; family Columbidae; genus Patagioenas; species Patagioenas fasciata. Next base: position 103,662,082 of record NC_092520.1, on the reverse strand, counting down.
TAATAAGCAACTTTTTCCTGCCTGCTTTCTTTTTTAGTGCCATTTGATTAAATAATTCCATACTGGCTTCCTTTAGCTGCTTTATACCCTTCTTTAATGAGCTAATTAAAGACATGTGAGGTCTCTTTATTATGGCATATAGAGACTGTTCTTTTTGCATTACCTTTTTGTTTCTGCTGTGATTCAGACCTTTCTTTCCTCCCACAGTCTCCTCTTACTGGGCTATGGGATGGGGCTTTTTTGAGACAGGAAGTAGAGAAAGTTTTTCTGAAGCTAGCTTGTCTTCTGGCACTGTACTGTGAGGTTCCCCCGGTTCTCTAGAGTGTTTCTGTCTTGTATCTGCTGCTCTGCTGATCATGAGTCTGCTGTGTTCGATTTCTGGAGGAGCAGAAATGGGATTTCAGCCTCTTTTGCAGCAACAAGACCCAGTACTGGCCATTTGTTCTTCCTCCAAAGGAGTACCACGAGTGCTGCAGCTTACTACTTGTGTTATCTTTCATTCATCTAACAAATCTCACTGATCAGCTCTGTAGGTATGAAGTGGCAGATGTTTGTGGTCAGAATCTTAACTTGAAGGCACCAGGGATTTGTATTGTACTGTCATATGAACAGAGTTTTTCCCCTGTATTTGACTAGCATATTATCCTAAGATGAACTGAAAACCTCAGGAATCCAGGTTTTTTGGAGTAGAGCAGCTTCCTGGTGGGATGCGAGGCAAGTTCAGATCTTTTCTGGGATATGAACAGTATGCTGGTGGGTGTCCTTCTTCTCAAGTTTCAGGCTGAAGAAAAGATCAAAAATTTATAAAGTTCCACATTTCAATCCACAGTCTCCTCAAGACCAAGCCATGATCTCCATCTGGGCCTTTAATTTTTCTGGGTCCTTTCTGGCTCTGGAGACATTAGAATAGATCATGCAGCTCAGTTGTGCTAGGGTAGTTTGAAAATTATGTTAAACTCTGCATAAGTAATATGATTTTCCCTGAAGAGTTTCCAAAAGGCTGAAGTTGACAAAAGATGATACTAAACTAGTGTTTTCCATCTCCCTTTCTGTTATCATAAGCTATGTGTACTTCATACTTCCAAGAAGGCTAGAAAAGCTAGCAAGGGAGAACTAGGTCTTTAAATTACCCAGACAATGGGCAAGTGAGGGAAGAAGGTGTATAAAATGGAATAAACATCCATAACTGACACTGAATTTAGGAAAGGCTCATACCTGGACTAGTGGCAGAGCCCTGGGAATCCCTGCTAGCGGAAGAGGCAAATAGCCTTTTTCCTAGCTTAGCATGATTTCTTAGGTTTTTTGAGGATGCTTGAAATATAAACCCTACTTCAAAAATAAGTTGTCCAGCCAGCTATACATGTAAAAAAAAATAACAAGTTTTGGAGCAAAAATTAATATAAGACCCTGTCTTATTTTCAGCCAAACAGGGTACCTGAAAGATGGGCTACATAGAAAGTAAAGAGTCAAACCCACCACATTAGCATGTAGTTCACACTCCACTGTTATAAATTCATTTTACCTCTTCCAATAATTGTTTCAAATTGTGTTTTTATAGAATTTGGTACAATAGATTTCAGCTGAAAGCTACTACTGGAAGGCACATGCTCAATCATGAATGTAATTCTCAGTGGTGCTTGACTCTAAGATATTGATGGCGATGTAGGGATTCTTGAGAGATCAAATCCATGCAGGCATTCTGGCCACAGATAGGCTACATGAATATATTCCTATTGCTTTAAGTAGTACATATTCTCTGTTACTAGGAAATTACATGTAGCAAGAGCTATAATTTAGTAAACTTAGATAATTCAATGAAATGATATATAATTCTTGTATATGTATGTATAATTCTCAAGAAGACTCATATTTGCAACAAACTACACCAGAAAAAAATGTAACACAATGCCGCAGATATCAGATACACTTGGAAAATTATATTTATTTTTATAAAATTTAATTTCCTTTCCTTCTTTACGATATTTAACTTAATTTTGTATTCAGTTTTGGAGCCAATATTGGTCAACTTCTTATTAATGTGATAGCTAATACCCCATACTTACTACTGGTTCAAACTGAAGACTGAAGAGCCAGTTTCAAACAGTAATTTCATTTTAAAAAAAAAGCTTGTAAAGGCAATTGGTCAGTGTGCTCTTGAGACTGAGCTGTAAGATGTCAGTATCTAGTTGTATAGTAATTATTATGGCAAATGGAAGTACAGAGATACTGCTCAGTACATAGCTATGGAGGTGGAATGGTTTCCAGAGAAGTCTCATACTAGGACATGCATTTTTCCTTCTGCACACACACTGTCACTAAGAGAGGACAAGTCATGAAATTGGTATGTATCTGTACTCCACGTGAACAGCTCATTCTGCGAGGAGTGGTGGAACAGTAGATTTATCAGTTTCCCTTTCCTACACTACCCCTTGGAAGCAAGAGGTCCCCCAATAAAGCTTCCCAGTTCTTTCATTTACCACAGCAACTTGGGAGAGCTATTTAGAAAAAAACAGTTGTGTTTGAACCAATGTTCTGATGGGCTCTTAACTCGGTTTACTGCAGACTTTTGTCTTTGTATCAACAGGAAGGTATTTTCACTCACGTACAAGTTTGGCATGTGATGATCAACGTAATCAGCCTATACCCAGTCTCTTGTAGTATAGCTATATAAAATCATTTTCTGTTTTCTGTTTTCAGCATTTTAGTTGTAGCTGGAGCTGTCATTGTTTGCAGCTACCCTAAAAACATCTTTCCCATTCATTTTTGAGACAACTGTATAGATGTCTGTGTTTTGAATCCCCAGTGCATTTCATATCTCCCCTGCAGACCTTGAGGAGGAACCTTTTTTCCCCAGTATCCTGAGTATTATAACATCTTTATGTTTGTTGGTTCAATACCAAGAATCATATTATGTCAACAGTTCTGAGATAAGACAAGAAATGGGAAAAGAGTAAAAACAGTAGACCTTTACATCTGCTAGTACTGGTTTCCCAGGTTACCTTAATCACATGTTATTACATATGGACAGACAGCATGCTTATCCAGAGCAGAATTGCATGCAACCAATCATTTCATTGGGGAAAGAAATCTTACTTTTAAAACAGTTATTTGGTCACAGATCAAAACCAGAGGATCTTTAAAGCTCAGTAGTAGAAAAGTGGTAGTAAAAATGACATTGCGGAATACTACATTTATTCTCCCACCATGACTTCTGCATTGCATTTTCTTATTCCACAAGTCAAAACAATGAGACAGAGTTTACTTCTGTAAGACAGTACATCAAAGTTTATATGAAAATTTCATAATCATGTTTGCTATTTGAGTAGTAAATGAGTTTAAGAGGACATAAAAAGCTGATAGAAGTTTTAAACTACTGTAACTTGATTAAATCTGGCATTTTGTGTTTGGGATTATGCTGAGAGGTAATGCAGTAAGAAAATCAATTTATGATCAGATGACTTGTACGTTCTTACTGTTGATTTTTGTGCTGTTACTCAATTTAAACCTCATTTAGTTCTCAGGCTGCCACAAACTACAGTACTCTTCTAGTTATGTTTATACACATTATTATGTCTCTGACATTAGGTACAAATCATGTAGTGGATTACTTATGCATTAAAATGCTCCTGCCAAAAAAAAATCAGGCTGAATTAATAACATAGACAGGAAATCTCCAATTAGATTTTGCAGCACCTTCAAGGATGTTGTGGCAGTGTTGTGGCAACTGGACTTGATGATCTCTGAGGTCTTTTCCAACCCAGTCAATTCTGTGATTCTGTGAACTGGGCCAGAGTGCCCACTCAGTTTTTTTTTTCTTGGGTTAATGCATTAAACCAAGCATATCAAAGGATGGAACCTGTCTATGCTTCACTCTCACCTAGAGACAGCTGAGCTAATTATAAACACACTAGTATGAGTTGTAAAAATAGTGTATCTTCAGCAACACACACCTTGAAGAAACCCCAAGGTGTGCTCAGTATCTTACAGTGAGATTGTTTCTGGTACCTGAGATAAACTAACATAAAGCTAACAACACTAAAACATAGCCTCTTAGTGCTTGTGGTTGAAATCATGCTTTCTGAGCTTCACAGGTAGCTTCTCAATATTTTTGTGTTATCCTGGAGATTATTTTAGTGGCTTTTCTCTCTGGTCTTAGAAGCAATGAAACATTAGAATTCCTGTTTGGGTAATATTACCAGCTCCAAGGAGCTGGTTCTATTCTAACTTATATTATTGTATCTCTGTCGATATATTGATATAGGCAAAGATATATAAGTATTGATATATTTGATTGCTGATATATGTTGATATATCTCTGTTTATATATTTTCTATGTATAAATATATAATTTTTACTATAAATTTTACATATATAAAAAAGGCAGCCAGATAACACATCAGTGTCTGTTCAGGTTAGATTTTTGGAGATAATGTATCCTTTTCCTGGCCCTTAATTCCAAAATACAGTATGCCAGATTTACTTACTGAAATGTTTATTTCTGACACACACTGATAATATTGTTGTTCTGCAAAATTATGGTTTAGAAATCTGGCCTAAAATGCAGAATATAATACATCTCCAGATAACTACTTCCTTGCTGACTCTAAAGAGTCATTTCAATGAGTGACAGATCTTTCAATTCTGCCCCATCTCAAAAATTCCCCAGAGAACTGGCTGTAACTAAGAACATCATACAATAACTCCAGCAAGAAAAAAAAAATAAAATGGAGGAATGTCCTGAAGAGCTCATCTTTTAAAAAACTAGTCCTCTGTGAGATTCAGACCAGTAATCAGGGACCAAGGTTTCCAGAGTTTTGTTCCCTGGCAATGACAATTCAGAGAAGAGGGAGACATTTCCCCAGGTTACTGTTTTCAAACACCTATTCTCTAAAACTGTTATTTTAAGCATATAAAACCTGAGTTCATCCACCCATGCACTGATATAATCCCTGACAAGAGGAGACCTCTTTTCTTCTCGTCTGATCTGTGAAGATTTTGGATAAACACCTGTGTTCTGACTTTTATAATCTCCTCCAGAATGGGAGGTCTTATATTGTGAGGCGACATGTAATGTGGGTGGGCCACTGAATAGGGCCAGGACACCACCAGAAAACCCTGTGAGTAGAGAGGGGCAGAAGAGCCAGTGATTGGATAAGCAAAATGACAGAAATTAATAGTTATGTGGTCTCTGGATGCAGACAGATTCAGGGAGGATGCTCGGAGAGCCAAATAGCGAAGGTGCTCTGAGCAAGGGTGTGCTGGTTTGACAAAGAGGACTGAAAGGAAGGACAGAGTGCTGGGTGAAGGATCAAAGGTATTTGGAATGGTGCACAGCATCTGCCCATCTTTGCCTGCTCCTAGTGCATGAGCCTTTCAAACAGGGATGCTAGTATCAGGTGAGCACTTGTACCTACCCACTGATCACATACTAGCTAGTTCTTCTTTCTCCCTGCCCCAGTCTCCCAAAACCTTGACTGTTTTGCATTTGTGACCTGCTGTGGGAAACAAAGCAGCACAGGGAAAGGCTCTGCAGCAACTAGCCTGCGGCCAAGAGCCTTGGCCCAGGGTCCTCACGCAGCCATGGCACTGCCCTGTCTTCCAGGCTATATTGTCCCTGCAGAAGGCTGCAGCTCTACTGCTGGGCTGCAGCAGCCCAAAGTGGGGCTCAGGTCCTGGATATTTCCCTTCAGAGGTAGGTGTTTGGTCCAGTTAAGCCACAGGTAGAATGTGAGGGGAACTGTGGTGATGACCTTTGCTTTATGTGTGCGTGGCATGCTCGTTTGCTGTGGGCATGAGCCCCAGCACTGTGCAGTCTCTGATAAGACTTTGAGGTAACACCATGTGGTGGATATCAGGCAGGCCAAGTATCTCTGAGTCCCTGCTAAAAGAGCCTGATGTCACTACATACAAAGGGCAGAATTTGCAGGGTTAACCCGACCAAACCTGTGTCTTGCTGGGCAGCTGGCTCAGTTACAAAGTATGCATGACCAATATGCACATAACCTAAAAGCAACTCACAGTAAATCCCCCAATTTACCTTGTTGTTTGGTTGTTGTTGTTGGGCCAAAAAAAAAGATTTTTCATTGCTTTCCTGAGACAGAAACATTGCAATAGCCCATCAACTAGAAATCCCATGTTTCACCTTAAAGGCACTTTGTGAAACCCAGCTTTTTTCCCCACAGCTACAAAGAAAGACATCAAGTTTGATTCATCTTCACATTAAGTTATGCTAGTATAATTGCATTTCTTCCAGTGGATTTACATAAATGAAAATTAGGCCCACTCTATCTTGCATGCAAGTAATGAGATTTTTCAAGTTCTGTAAGGAATCATCTCTATCCTTTAATGAGTTAATTCTCTTCTCTTACTAATTTAGCTGTAAGTAGTTGAAATGAAGCAAGGTGAAATGTAAGAAGTTATTATTTAGAGTTTCATGTTTCATTTTTTCACCTATATTTATAACTCCTGAGGTTCATCTAAAGGATCAGAGAATAGAAAATAAAGCTCAGGCAAGTTTTACTGTCTTTCACATCAGAATGGCAAAGACTAGCATTTTTTCAAAGCTTTTGCTATAAATACCAATGCCTCTCTTTTCCACAAAGACCCATTTTCACTAAAAGGGTTTTTGTGAGTCTCAACAAATACACTGTAAAGACTTCATTTTCAATGAAACCTAAGAAACAAACGTATTTCACATTGTTTGGAGTATTACTAGGAACATTTTGTTCAACCTCACTCCAAGGCAAACAAGTGTAATAATTAACAACAGAAGGTGGTACTCCCAGAATGCTTTTGGAGATGAGTTTTGCTGGATCCTTCATTTTTGTTTTATTTCTCCTTTACTAGTAATGTGATGACTGAACTGGCCCTTTCATAAATTTCACTAATCTGATTTCTATAGGTACAAACCCAAATAATCTGAGAACATTCAAGATAAGTATGGAGGATTTAATCCTACATACTATCCACAAGTACAGAAATCCTGCTATGTGGAGTTGACATTCCTCTTTTTCCCAGGGAATTATGTCCCTGAGCCTAGGGCTCGCTTCAGCTACCACCATGTGTTGCCAATAGTATCATCTTCTTTCATGTTGTGTCTTGAAATGAAAAGTCAAAATCTCTTAGAGTTTCTCTTGTAGTCATGTAAGCTATGCTATAGGCTTAATAACAAGTGTGTGTATTTAAAGTGAATATAGCATGATTTTTAGATAGGCTTTCCACAATACAATGCTAGAGGAGCTCAAAACTTCATGTGCTACAGCTGAGTTTAAAAAGAAGTGGATAATCTTATGAGCAATATTCACAGTTACACATTATAAGGTGGATAATCAAACTTTATGTGACAGAAGAAAGTAAACCATATTGGGTTCAAGTAAGAATTTATAAGCCATGGACAGTATCACAAAACATGGCCAGGTACACTATATTACTTTAAATGTTGCCTTTTGCTGAAAGCTAAGTCGGTTGTCATTGGCAGAGCCTGAAACAGCATTCATGTGACCAAGCCTGACATTCTGCTCTGAGAACCAAGCTCTCAGCCAGCTTTAATTACAGCCTACTTTGGATAAATTCCAGTGTCAGGATCTAACAACAACAATAAAGGCATTTAGGAAAAGACACATAAGAGCAAATTGTTGCAAGGCACATGACTCTTCTAATTCATAGGCATTGTTACTGTGGACAACATCATTAAATAGCTTATCACAGTCAAAAACATTCTCTGCAAGCAGATGGTCAAGCACTGCATGATTTTATTTAGGTTTTGATTTACATACTGGTCTGAAAAGATTTTAGTTTATTTCATTTTACATGAAAATGAAGAAGACAGTTTTTTTAGCTGAATTCCTGTATAGATAATCTCTTATGCTGAATTATCTCAGTAGGATATGTTTTATTAATGCACGTGTATTGCTTTGAACATATTTTAATTTGCATCTGCGGCGAGAAGTTTCAGTCTTACTTCTGCACTCTTCCTTTGCCTATCACCATCACCCTTTGGTAGGAGATGAAATGATGTTTAGTCTGGTGCTGACTTTAATGAGTATTTCTGAACCAAGTTTATTGTCAGGGCCCTGAACACACTGTTTGGTCTTGATGACCCCGACCAGCCTCACAAGTGACCTCTTCTCACATGCCCTTTTCCTGTTTGCCCAAGAGCAGCCTCTAAGCTCAGGCCTTGCCCTGGTCCTGGCCCAAGTTGTGTCACTGGCAGCCCTGTACCCAGCCCAGTCCCTTCCCTGCCCCTGCCTCACCTGCCCTGGTCACCATCCCCAGCCCAACTCTGCTCACCACCCCTGGTAGAATGGGGCCACTGCAGGAGGTCCCTGCCCCAATACTCCATCACTGCCTGTCCCAGCTGTGATGCACCCTGATAGTCCCTTAGATACGGAAATCTTTAACAGTTAAAACTTTCCACGAGGAAGTTACAAATGTGATGAACACTTGTCAAAAAAGCCTTTGGGCAACTCTAGTATGGCTGATGACTGTCTCTCACTCATTCACATAAAAGACAGGGGATGAGATTCGCCCCCTCTTTTTGGCCTGGAATGCCAGTTTGAACCCAGATCATCCACATGCAGGGTTTATTTTGTGTATCAGGATATGGAATGCGTAGGTGACAGTTCCTCTCAAACCAAATAAATAATTAAGTATTTAGGCAGCATGGAAAAGTGCCAAAGGGACTCTACACCCTTCCTGCACAGGTGGACCTTTCATCTGTCCTTTAGTGACAGGGGATCTGGATGAGCACGAAATCCCAGACATCCCACTCCAACCCCAGAAACAGGACTGGGGTGATGTCTCAGCAAGAGCTAACCTTGTCTGATAGTACCAAGGAATGTCCCTCTGGCCAGGAGAGGTTAAAGATTTCATCTCAGCTGAGGATAGTGGCTTCAAAGTGAGAGGGGGTGCCCTCATTTTGAGAGCTTGGTCTTTCTGTAGAATCAGATACACTCAGCCTCCACACAGCCACAAGGATTTGAAGTCCTGAAGCAGTCCGTGAAGGGGATAACAAAAAATATTTCTCCTCAGATATTTGGACAAAGCCTCCTCATTTCCAAAACTAAAGTAAGGAACAGAAGGCATTCCCAGTGTTCACCTGATAATACTAAAGCTAAGAGGCATATCTGAAATTCAAATGATAGCGGAAGGTGGCCAACTGTCCTGTTTGATGTGCTGATCTCTTCTTTTTTTGCAGTCAGGTGTCCTGTTGTTTTGATGAGTAAAATACAAGATGCTATTTGTCTTGCATTGTGGCTTTAAGTTAAATATTTTAAATTGTCCATTTCATAATGCAGATGTGAGGTGCTTCTGATTACCATGAAGAAGCTTGCTGAACAGTTTTATTTTAATGTTAGAAAAGTGAGCTGGCAATTATCTTGATTATCTTGGCATAATATCAAAATCTACAGATTTAAAAAGCAGGATGATTGGATTTTATGCTTTTATTCAGACTGTGAGTGTTGTAATGAAGGTTTTGCTTTGTTTCATTTGCTCTTTCTTCCACAGCTCTTTGTGAGTGGTTTTGAGGGAGTGGGGCTTACTTGGACTTCTGGTTATACGTTTGCCAGTTTATTATCACTTTTTCAGTACAACACAGTTAAACCCTGATGTGGTGCTTTACTGAAATCTTAATTGCTAAACTTTTGTTTTAGTAGTTTTAGACTTAAATGAAAAATGAATATTCTTGGTTTTAATAGAGAAGTCACTTGGATACAACACAGTATAAACTCAGTAGGCATCATATAATTAATTTTATTCCAAAAACATTTGACTAGGATGAACAGAGTCTGGATTGTTTGCTTTTGGGTACCTTAAAGAAAAGAAAAAGATCAGCAGCTGGTATACCCTGGAGGGCAGATGAACTTGCTCAGGAGATAAACGATTCTAGATGCCTGCAGAGTGTGGCAGGAGAACAAAATTTGCCACAAGGAACAAACAAACCAGGTCTCAAGGTTAAATTTCTCTAGGCATGAGAGGAAGCTTATATAGAGAGCCTCTTGAAATTCAGCAAGACAATGAGCTGGCTGAAAATTAGACTACAAGAAAGGACACAATGGATAGATGTAGAATATATGTTTAAGACATTTTTCACTGCTTTTTCTCCACAGTTAGTTTTAGTTTTGTCTGTTCAGAAAGCTAATCATCCTAGTTTAAGCATAAAGAAAAAATACCATATTATGCTAGAACATAAAATAGCTGTCTGTATGAGAAAGATCTGCAGGAACTCATCACAAAACTCTGGCATCCTTTAGGTCCTAACACAAAATAAAGAAAAGATTTTGCCTGCATAGAAAGGGTGATGACCTCAGTCTAAAACTGAAAGTGTGGGCATAGGCATACTAATTCTGTATGCTATGCAAGAAGCTTGGGATAATTTGGGTTATGAAATAAACTCCACTCCCATATCATTCTGTGACTTTGTGAGGTGTGGACTGGTGTCACTGGCATTCAGTCAGATCTGAGCTGTACCTCACTGCCCTGGCATCAGTCATCTGCCATGGGATTCCTGCCATTCACTAGCTGACTCTTCAGTCACCACCATGTCCAGCACTGCTCTCATTTCTCTTCCAAAAATGCTTCTGAGAGCCCATTGACATTCTGAAGGACCTCACAGATGGGTCTACTTAGTTTCAGTTTGACATTGCATCAAAGAAATGCTGCCTGACAAGGTCAGAAAACCTGTGTGGCAGTTGCCACTGGTATCAAAGCTTGTTCATTCTATTTTATGAATATGAATAGTTACTCTTGTGCAGCTGTAACTGGTCTTCCTGAGTAGCACAAGCCTGCAAGGCTGGCAAATATGAACAGAGGAATTTCTGTTGAGCCCTGTGCTTCAGCTCAATTTCATTTCCCCCTCATAAAACCAAATTAGAATATGCGTGATAACATTGTTTTTCTTCCGCAACTATCCCACAGTTTCCTTGGCCTGTAGGTCCTGCAGCAGGTAGAACAGTTGTTCATTTCTTAATAAAGAGTCCTGACTGGATTCACATCTTTAAGACATCGTAAGTTCCACACAAGGCACTCTTTTAGCCATCAATATCTGTTTGCATCTGGAATCCTTAGGCCAAAATATCCACCATCATTAGGATCTTTCACTGTTAAATGAAATTACCTGTACTAAAAAGTCCCACTTTGAACTGCATAAACCTGCTCAAAATAACTTCCCTAGAGACAACACTGCCTCAGGAGGCCTACACTTCCAAAGGAGACAACAACTGGATACTCTCAATTGCAGCACTCCTAGTTCCACCCAGCTGGAAGCATCTGAGGAAACTATAATAGTCTATAAGGTCTATAACCCATGATACAATACCAGTTTCTATCTTCTGCCAGCACTGAAGTAAGTGTCTCAGCTGTCGCAAGGTACACTGATTGAGAAACACATTCGGTCTAAAAGCTGTGGTCCATTAAGATGTATCGTCATCAGGCCCACCCTTTTATTGTGTCAAACCTTTAAGGAAAAAGGGTCAGTTGTGGGCTGGGTTTCTAACCTCCCACCACTGAAGCCATTGCTGGGAGACAGGTTTGAGCCATTCTTCTGAGTTGCTCGCATCAGCTGCAAGGTATTGCTACAATACGGACTCCTTCCCCAAGCCCCACAGTTCTGTTAACAGCTATAAATCAGGTCTGCTTGTGGCTTGAAAAATATTAAGAGGGATGGATAACTTTGCAACTAAGAGTCAGTAAACATGTTGATGTAAATGATATTTTTTCCCTCTCACATGACAGGTGTCCAAGATTCTTGTGTTGGTCAACAATCCTGCTATGGCTGCACTTTATCTTTGGAAGTGGACTGAAGATGTTTTTCACAATAATCACAAAAATAGAAGATAATAATATTTTGGCTTATCAAGAGTTTGAGTTTTCTAATTACAGGATTTTAAAGGAAGGATAGTGAAAATTTTAGACAGCAATGATCAACTTTTTGCAAATGAAACTTGAATTTCTGTAACAATATTCAAAGAAAAGCAATCTTCTGTGAATAGTTCTGAATTAATTTAAAAAATTACTTATATAGCAAAAAGCTAAAGATTTTATGAATTGCATTAATGAAGTTAACAATAATGTCCTTAAGCATACAGAAGCTAACCTTTTTTATTACTTTCCCAGCATTTAAAATAAAAAAAAAAAAAAAAAAAAAAGAGGAGTGCCAGGTGAAGGTTGAAAATAAATATAAAGATAATATCAATGCATATAAAAGATGAAGAGATGTATACTAATATTTGGATACACAGCATGTACTTTGTAAAAACATGAAAGCAAAAACTGAATTTCTTTGGTAGCACTAAGAACTACTGCATAATCAAAAAGGTTGTTTTCATCTATAAATTCTTTATGAAGAGATGAAAAGATCTGTTTTAGTATTAGAAATATTAATATCGTTATCATAAATCAATATTTTTCAAGATTTTTTTCTGTTGAATATTTCATTCTACTTTTTCAAAATCTTAAGATTTTAAGAAGAGATACACTGTTCAAAGGAACACAAGAACTGAGAATGCTCAGTCTCTCAGTTCTGCAGATGCAGCATATTTAGGTAATTGTAACATTCAGTAAGCAATTCATTAATGTTACCTATAAAATTTAATCAAAGTGCTTTCCAAGATACACCACTTGGCACCACTAATATTTTTTTCACCAGTTACAGCTTTATGTATAGATATCTAGACTCTAACTAAGCAAACGTAATGAGTTTACTTAGCTTAAAACATTTGAAATATTAACTCCATTTATTCACTATACTTCATCAACTTTTGCCAGGGAGGAAATGAAGATGTGGGGAGCTGAACAGTGAGGAAGTCCTGGTATAAACAAGCTGGAAACAGTAGTTGTCTTCTGCATAGTATAATATTCTCTAATGCTGAATATTTAGAATTTTTAGGCATGTAATTTTTTTTTGGCTCATAAACAATTTGGAACAATCAAAAGGTAAGCACACTTCATTTTTTAATCAGCATGTTACCTTGTGCCTTTTTTTTTGATCCAGAAACATTTTTCACTCCAAGCTGTTTTTTGAGGGGTTGTTTGCATTTTTGTTAGTTTGTTTCCCAAAGCAACACAGTCCTGCAACTTCATCGACTGTAGGCATGAAAACCTCTTTTGTTGTGTTGTTCTGATGTATGTGTTTAGGATGATTATTATTTGGCTCATTAATTTCTCTTTAAAAAGAAAACCATGAATGGGAGACCTCCATGAAGTATCTGCATATTAAACTACACAACCTGCTGTAAGAATATAAGATGCATATTATAATATACAAACAAACACCCCCCAAAAGACATAGATTTTACAGTAGTAATGCTGAATTTAATTTTATGTATGCTAAATAACATCTCTATTAACAAGTAAGGATGAACACTTAGCCAGTCTATGAAAGCCAAGTAACCACTACTGCACAAGAAAAGTGAACCGTCCCAAATTGGTGGGAAGATAATAGTTATTCTCATAGAAGCAAAAAGTGTTTGGAAAACAGTCAAGCAATTAGAAGTAACTTTATGGAAGATAAACATTTTAGGGTGCGGTTTCTTTTCAGCTAGAGAATTCAACAGCAAGTGTCTAGCAGACCCCTCACAAACTGAGGAAATGTTGAACTTGGGTTGCCTTTGGGACCTGACACTGTGGGGATCAAAACCAGAGATAATTCTTAGGAGCTGCTATGGGCAAGTGGTGCTCAATTTTCATCTAAAAGAGCTGCAGACCTTTTTCTGTGGAGAACCCTGTACACAGGAACCCCATAACATTTCCAGAGTCTCCATGCAAAGTCCACTCATCCTGGTATTCATCCCTGCTTACATCTGAGGCAGCCAGCAGAGCAATCCATGTGATCTGCAGCAAACATCCCTCTGTCCTGAGAACTACTCAGAGACACAATATGGGGAAGAATCAGAAAAATTGCTTTGGCAATAACAGAGGCAGCTCCTTCCTATATTTTATCTTTCCAAAAGCTCTTTATTCCTTTTTCCTTTATGATCACTTGTCTTGGCATGTCATACAATCAAGAGCAATCACAAGGCCCCCAGGAAAACTTAAAGATGGAGAATGAGATGTCACTGCCAGCAGAGCAATTTGTCAAGCCTGCAGATGTATTTTGAGGAGCTCTTGGGAAAGAGACTCACACAGGGAAAGAATGTTATGAGCTGAATGAACTAAATAGGAAAATCCACTCTAAAATGCCATTCCTTTGCCATAAATATCCACCAGCATCCATGCCACTGAAGCTTTTCTCTTATTTCTGTATTATATTTATGATCGCTAGCCTGTTTAGAGCATCCTGTCACCATAAGAATCACAGAATCACAGAATGTTAGGGATTAAAAGGGACCTCAAAAGATCATCTAGTCCAATCCACTCACCTCACCTAGATGAGGTTACACAGGAAGGTGTTCAGGCAGGTTTTGAATGTCTCCACGGTAGGAGACTCCACAACCCCCCTGGGCAGCGTGTTCCAGTGCTCTGTCACCCTCACTATGAAGAAGTTTCCTCTCATATTTAAGGGGAACCTCTTGTGTTCCAGTTTGTGCCCATTGCCCCTTGTCCTATCATTGGTTGTCACTGAGAAGAGCCTGTCTATCCTCATGACACTCACCCTTTACATAATAATAAACATTAAAGAGGTCACCCCTCAGTCTCCTCCAAACTATAGAGCCCCAGCTCCCTCAGTTCCACTCCCTTAATAATCTTCATGACAATTCTGAAAGGAAGCCTAAGACAAAGCAAATCTATATGACTGTCTCACAGGATATTCTTCTGATCCACTGTGAACAGAGCCTCACGACCTGTGAGCAGCACATAGTTACCTGTATCCATTCTGGATTCCTATCAGGGTGCAATATGGCCAGGGTGGGTGACAGTGGGTCACACTGGGGCAAGGACTGTCCCTGGCAGCCTTGTCCTGCAGTGAGGAGCAGAGCTGGGCCAGGGATGGTAACAGGACACACCAAGAACTATTCCCACACGTTAGTGCATACAGCAGTGAGTTTGACCCAGGATTTCTCAAAAGCACTTTGACACTCAATGTAAATAACCATATACTGGTCAGAGAGTAGAAATGCACTGGGAAGAAAAAAATAAAGCAGCAAGAAAGCCACTGTCAGTAACTCTGAGCTCACTACCTTCTCCATGCACTAATGGCCTTGCAGCAGTGAGACAACAGTCTGTTGGAGGATGGCAGGGAGGGGAGTCTCACACTGAACTGCAACAGAAGAGCCAAGGGAGCTCTGAGAAAGCAGGGATGCCCAAATGCATTGCTAGCTGCTGGGGTGATAGACATCTGAGACAGGCTTGCATGTGATGATTTATAAATGGAACAGAGAAAACCTGAGACACGGAGCCTGTTGCAAGGTGGAGAAACACATGAAGAGACTGCTGTCAATATTATGGTAGAGGAGTGTTTCATATACTGTTCGTATACATACACTGTTGCTGCCTTATTTTCTCCTAAGAACATTTTCTGTATTATTTCCTATTAGAATTAAGTGCTTATGAATAGAAATGTGTTGCTTATTAAAACACACTCAATGAGTACAGTTTAATGAATTCAGAAATGTTATGTAGAAGGACCAAGTAAGTTATGTAGTTATGTTTACGATTTTAGTAAGTATCTCAGCTACTTAAGCCTAGCTCATACTCTGTCTACCATATCTCATAGCAGTCTTCTGGTAACATGCCCTGGTTTTGCTGAACGTTCTCCACAACATCCAGAGGGGTACTGATGCAAAGGTCCAGTCAGCAGGATCTCCACTGTATGTGGAAGGTAGAGGACTACAGATAACTGGACTTTGTCAACACAGGGATCAGAGAGTACGTTGGGACCTCAGCACTAGTCCGTGACTTCATAATAGCTGAAAGTTTAATAAATGGCACTGACCAAGTCATCGTGCTGGGTCTCATCCCTCCTGCCTAAAATATAGAAAGGATGCAGAAGTTACAGCCACTGAATTAAGGGCACAGAATAACCTCATTAAGTATATTTCACCCATGTTTCTAACATTGTGGATCTCTTTTAAAGTGCTGTGAAATTTGTAGACACATAAAAATAAAATTCTACTGAAAACATGTCCATTAACATAGACTGCAATGACATCTCTAAAGCTTTTGCATCATTTCAGCAGTAGTGTTTATCACTGACATATACTTCGGCAGTTTATTTTGCAACCATAGATAGTTAAGGGATAATAAAACAGGAGTCATCTTTATAAGGTAACAATCCAGATGCAGATCCCAAGTGCATCATCCACAATGACACAGATCAGTTGGTATCAGCATAATATTAGATGAATTTGAAATGGAATTAATTTCTTGCTTATCCCATTGTGCTTGGCACTTCCTCATGCTGAGTTCAGATTCAGAGCAGAGAAGCTCAGAAAATACCCAAGGGTCAAGGGGTATTAACCGTGTCATCTTGAGAACAGAAGGGGTGATATTGCTAATGTTTTCTAAATTGGAAATGCAAAGACCTCCACATGTGCAGGCAGTGAACAGCGAAGAGGGGGATAGAAGAACTAATTAAATTTTGGCAGAATAGCAATAAGCTTAAAAATGAAGGAAACTTAGGAACTGACTTTGAGGATCTGAACAGAGCTGGTGACCAGAACGAGATGCCTCAAAGAAAGACTGTGAAGCAAGCCACACTGTGTCTAAAAAGTTATACAGAAGGACTGGAAGTACTTTCTCAGTTTATATGGAAAATCTTTTTCTATTGCTGCGAAGCTGTGCATTTGATAGACTAGATTAAGTAACAGCAACCCAAGAGCTGTAATTAACATCTGTTGATGATACTCCCTGGAGATAGTAACCATTTAAGAGTTTAACCAATGAGTAGAGTCTTTTAAGGTGCTGCAGAAGATCTGTTGGAAATGAGGGAAGCACTGGATCAGCAACCCCTGTGATTGCCTGACTTTCCCCTTTGCTCTGCTTCCCACATGTCCAGCTGACACTCCCAGGGGTGTATTTCCATCCAGGCCTGAGCCTTTCAAGTAGAAAAGGGCATTGCATAATAATGTATTATTCAGGACTTCCTGATAGCATGGATTCAAAATAAATAAATTTATTTAAATAATCACCTGGAAGTATTTATGATGGCATATGTTGCAGGTATCCATAATATTTACAATTAAAATGCAGGTTCAGTGACAGTTATTCTAAGTCAGTTACAGAAAATTTGCATCTTTATCTGCTGTACTTAGATTAATCTCTGTACATAGCAAGATTATCATTTTAAAATAGAGAAGATACTACTGTTAGGAGTATAGGAGGGCAGGATACTCTGTTATAACGTGGATAGAGTCTTCCATTCTGTAGCTGGAGTGAAAATATCCCTCAAGAGTGATTACTGTGTGTGTCATTAGTTTCACCAACACACATAGTTCAGAGCCAAAGACAGAAGACAAGAAGCTCACTGGCTTAAAGAGATAAAAAGAAAAGAGGTCATGGGCTGATGTCTGTAGTACTTCAGATTTCAGCCAAGACAACCCAGCAAGGTCACTGTAGACACCTTGAGATTCAACACCATCAATGATGCCGTGGTTTAACCCGAGCTAGCAATACAACCACGACAGCTGCTCCCTCGCCCCCCTTATCAACTCCTCAAACAGGGGAGAGAATCAAAAGGGAAGGGAGAAACTTGGACTGAGATGAACACATTTTGATAAAATAACAAAACACTAATAAACTACTAGTAAATATATATATATATATATAATGGAAAAAAAAAAATCCTCAATGCAATTTCTCACAAACTCCACCCACACTGAGCAGCCAGTCCCAGGAAGCAGTACCTGATCCAGAACAGCTGATCTCAAAGAGAGAAAGAAGGAAAATAAGGCAGAAAGGCCCAAAGGCCCCTGCAAAATGGCAAAAGGCCAAGCTAAACGTCCTGACTAGAACTCCCCCGGCTCTGACAAAAAGAGAGAAGAACGCGAGAGAGAGAGACTGAGAGAGACCAGAAGATTTCAGCTCTTCTTATATATGAAACAGGAAGCTATGGGATGGAATACTCTTATTGATCCATCTAGATGTCAGTCAAGCTCTGCCCCATCCATGCCCCCACTCCTCAATGCCTCACATCTGTGGGTAGAGTGCTCAGAATGTCCTTGGCTCTCAGTCCAGAGCAATTAAAAGCATTAACTCTGTGCTGGGGTGTTATGTCTTGTTCTCAAACTAAGTCCAAATAATAACCATGCTAGCTGTGAAAAAGAAAGGTTTCTAACTCCATGAAGAAAATTAGCTCATTTTCAGTCAAACCAGCACAAATGGACATTCCAAAATCCCATGCGTAGACTCCCAGAAGTGCTAACCAGGTGCATAACTCCTTTCTGTGTCTCAGATTCTCCCATTACCACTTCATTATTTTCCATCTTTTGTCATTTTTAATTTCCATAGCTTCACTCCCAGATTTTTTTGGTAGTGAATCTACTATAGCTTTCCATCTGAGTTTCTCTTTGCTGTCTACAGTGGGTTTTTGCTTTGGAAAATAATGCATCTGTTGCCCCCAAGAAAGTTACATAATTCTCCATTTAGCCATACAGTTTTGCTCTCTTTTATGTTTTCCAGCTCATCGGTATGCACACCATCTGTGTCTCTACCACAATGTTCTTCTATGGCCTCCAGGCTTAGTTAGTGGTTCTAAAGTTTTATTACTTTGCCCTTCAGTCTTGTGTTAATAATTTTGCACACTGTTTTAAAAATCTGCCCTTTCAGACCTTTCTGTTAGCATGTCAACCACACTGAAATTTATCCCCCGTGCCCGATATAATACCAAAACTCTCTGTATGGCAATGGCTAGTAATCAATGGAAATACTGTAATAACATGAACTAAACCCAGCTGTTATATTCTGTAGAATACAAATTTATTAATTACAAAAGAACAGGATATCTTGCCAAGAACGGAGGGTAAGAACTATACAAGTGAGTATAAACTAAGAAATGCTTTTAAAACAAATTTAGTCACTTTTTCTAATTTAACGATTGAGAAATCTCAAACAGTGTCTACAGTGAATGTATGTGACAGCAGTTGTAAATAAATTCTCACAGTTGTGCTAAAGCTTCTCAGTCTCTAATGATGTGTATTCTGAATTCTGAAAACTGGCCCTCAGATTTAAATTCTGCCCAATTCAGCTAGACAGACTTTGAGACTGAGAACTCGTGCAGAAAGATCGCAAGGAACACAAAGGCTGAGAAGATTTGGACAATACTATTTCCTCAGATACAGAAATACTTTGCAGCAAAGCTGGGTCACTTTCAGGCTGCAAGAGGAATGAAGGTT
The DNA here is from genome assembly GCF_037038585.1 of Patagioenas fasciata. Lineage (NCBI taxonomy): Eukaryota > Metazoa > Chordata > Aves > Columbiformes > Columbidae > Patagioenas > Patagioenas fasciata. The sequence continues at coordinate 103,642,814 of NC_092520.1, read as the reverse complement.
TTCTGATTAAGGCACTGAGCAGCAAGATGGAAGTGTAAATCCCAGCTCTGCCAAAGGTTGCATGTATATCCCTGGGCAAGTCACGTCACCTTTCTGTGATTCGTGTCTGCAGCTACAAAAAGTGAATCATTATTTTTCCTTCCTCAAGCTTTTCTGAGAGTGAGAGCTCTTTTGGAGTTGGACTTTTTCCAACCGTATATTTGTAGGGGACCTAACACAACAATGTTTCATCTAACCTAGACTTCCAGATGTTACTGTGGAATAGATCATTAAAGCTTCTCCATAATGTGGTAGGAAAAAGAAAAACTGTAAATGATCTTTTAATTTTTCTCCTGTAATGTAGACTGGGAATAATGCACACTGGGATATCTGTATTATAAATTTGCTGTTATGAAGGCACAAATGAGAGCACAATCATGACTTAGTAATTCTGAAGGGGTTTGCTATCTAAATATGATTTTGTTTATTGTTGTTTTCAAGTTTGTGGAACATGAGAAAGAAAACAAGATACTGCATTCTGAGACTGATGAACACATTAACATTTATTGTGGAAATATCAACTAACTTTGCAAGAATACAGATTGCTTCTTCTGCATCCTATTTTTATTCTTGAGGGAGAGTATAGTGGAGGACTTCTCTATCAAGTTATTCTCAATAATAATTGAGTTACTTTGAAATGTCTTATTTCATATTAAATATCGTTAGATTTCATTATCTCCTACAAAATCCTCTTCATTGTTTTCATTTAAAGGACAAACAACTAGGCTCTTTCCATGTAAAACAAATATTTTTTTAAAAAAGAATAAATATAATTAAACAGAATTTTATGCCATTTTCATCTAATTCCATCTATTCAATTTGCATTATCAAAGTTCCAGCATATTACTAGTTCTTTTCAATCAGAATTAATAAAAACCTAAATTAAGCTAGTTGTTACTTACATAAAAGGCATTTGCCAATCTGAGACCTTCAGCAAGGATTATTTTCAACTAGTTACTTTCCAGAATTGCAGCAGTTCAATGTGAGATAAATAAATACATGCATAAAAATTTAGAAGAAGACAATTCCAATGTGGCTTTACTAATACCACTGAAAAGACAGCACCATCCTAAAATTTCAAATATCCGTATACTGATTACATTTTCCCTGATCAACAGTAAATTAGTTTTTATATCATTATCAAATACATTTTGGAAATATGCTTGATATATTAGAAATACACATGGGCAAATTACATAGAAATTAAATAATGAAACATTGTTAAATGTGTTGTCAGATCACAATGACAGAAGGAATTAACAGTAAGAATTAGAGAAGTTTTGAGAACATTATCCAGCAAGACCTGCTTCCTTTCTTTTTCTTAATCCAGAAATTGCTGTTATCTCATGTAAAATTATTTACATCAATTATAAATATACAAAACTCTTCTATTAAAAACTTTCTCATACATTGAATTTATGAAGTAGTTATCCAAACAAGTGATTTCAAACAGACGGGAAACTAAGTATTATCAGCATGTCTTGGTGAAACAGGCAGCATGTTCAACTCCTCTCCACTATGGATTTTTCCTACAGACTCTCCTATGACATATACTATCTCACACTCACATGTAGAGGAACACATAAAGAATTTTTTTCAAAGCAGTGTGGTGACATAGTGATTTTGTTCTAACCATATGTCCCATTTCAGCAGTCCTCCTGAAACCTGGCTTTAGTTTGGATTAGAATTCCACTTACACTATTTGCTGAATATTGCAATTCTTGTTCCTCTTCTAAGCTTTTCACTTTCAGCCTAATTGGGAATGCTCACTTTTGACTATCAATCAGAAAATGTCATGTTCATAGTGCACTCTTGTGACCTATACTTCTGAGTCAAATCAGAAGATCTTCCAATGAACATGATGAAATGCGTTGTTTTTTTAATGGCATATGTGCGAGAAAGGTCAGACTGATGGTTCTGGATAAAATTATCTGTTCTGGAAAGTAAATATGGATCTGGTCAGGTGTGAAACACATCAGCTATTGCAGAATAACAGCCTGCATATCTTGGCTCTGCATTGTAAGCAGCTCTCCCCAGATCCTAAATAACAGCAATCCATTTGCTGAGGTCTGAATTATAGTTGCTTTCAAGTGGACAATAATTTTTGTTGATTTTTCATTTCTCACAACTGTGTTTTCTCAAATGACTGCAAGCTGCCAGCATAGTACACTGCCATTAAATTACATTAAATGGTCTCCCTGCTTTTCTGAAGGACCTGAATCTGGAAAAATTTCAGTCTGGTCTCCCACCCACACATTCTCGTCCTGTTTCCCTTGTCCACATAACATATGCTGTGGATCAAGCCAGCTCCAGTGAGCAGCCAAACAGGCATGTGTCTCTTGAACGGATTGCTTCAGCGGGAGTGAAATGGTTAGTGTGCTGTAACATCGTGCATAGCATTTGCAAATAGTATAGTCTAGATTTCAATTAAGAAATTACAAATTGTCACATACAGTTGGCACCTTCCAAGGGCTGGGTAGTGTAACTAATGCAGTATTAAGTGGTCCTGAGATTAAAGCTACAATTTATTTTCTAATGAGGACATACGAATTCTTTGAGCTGCAAGACTGACTGTGTAATTGCACTGCTCTGTAAGAGGTGCCTATTTAAGTGATGTTTTTTAGGGCATGACTCTAATGAAAGAAAGACAATGTGGGAGTGTCTGTGTGCATTAGCTCTCACAAAACAAAAAAAAAAGCCATTTTCATTGATAATATTTTTCTGAAAATACAATCCTTTTTTAGCAAAATGTGAATTCATAAAACTCAGTCTGACTTCAGCATGTCTTGCTGATTTTGTTTCTTTAAAATATGAAACACAGTCTTTCTTCTGATCAAAGCTATGCAATGAAGCATCCTGAAGCCTGCCACTAGAAGCAACTGTTTGGGGTAAAATTGTGATTCATTCTTTTTATCATTCTTGTTCTTGGAATAGAAGAAAAATAGATCTCTAAAGTCTCTTTTACAAACTTCACTGCGTTTTACATTAAGTGACAGAGAATTTAGCAAGTGTTCTTTGCAATGGCATGGTGGCATTTCTGAACTCTCCTAGATGGCAGGCCAGATCTCCCACTCTGGATGAGCTCTGTCATGCTCTAGCATTAGGTTACTGTGAGTATACCACAACTCCGCTCTGACAGTAGAAACCAAGATTATAACTGGAAGAGATGTGCACCCACCTTTTTTCCCATTTCATAGAGACATAATTCAGTATGCACTGGAACCTGGAAAGACAAAATAGACACAACGACCAGTTTTTCTGAATGCCCTCCTGAGCATTGTCCCATGTCTTATATTTAAGGTATTAACTCTTCAGTGAAAAGAATGTCCTGATATTAGTGTCCAGGAATAACACCAAAGGGATCCTAATTGCTGCAGCTTTACAGATCAAACTTTCTCAAGTTTTCTCTGGATTATATGCAACTTCTCAAGAAGCATTAGAGACAATTGCCTGCTCTCCAGAGCATTGCTATAGATCCTGTCTAAGCTGCTGCTGATCAGACACCTTGTTGGCTAAAGTTCTGGTGTGCTTTTAAAACACAACTACTGGCTTTGAAATATAAAGTGGGTTTCTGAAATTGCCACCCTGAGGACAAAATAAAGTCATACAAAATAAGATTATCAGAACTTTACTTTTAGATAACGTTTATTTTTAATAAAGACTTCTCTGACATTAGGCTCACAAGTTGAAGCTGCATGAAAGATACTCTCGAGATAAAAGAGATCTGCTTCCTCACTGCCATAGATGCAGTTATCCCTAATGTCACCAGCTGACTTTTGGCACCTGTGAATTTGCTCTCTTCCTATTGAATGTCTTCTACAGCCTTCTTAATTCACAAATTTCTGTTCTTTCCAAGACTATTCATGTAACTCAGAAGAATTGCAAATCCAGCAACTTCCATGAGATTAAATTGGTTTTGAATGATTCTGCTAGGACACCAAACAAAAACTTTGTATTAAATGATATATTTACTTTTAAGAGGTTGATTATTCAGATTTATTAGATTCATTAACATAAGTTAATGATGCTGACACAGAACACAGTGATTCAATACTCGTTAAAGTGACTACTAGGTACATAATAGCTGGATAAACCTTCAAAACACTTTTTTTTAAAAAATGGCTGCTAAAAAATGAGACTCCATGCTCACTTTTCCTTTATTTAACAGGTGTGATTTTGGCTGTGTATGATGGGGTTCCCGACTACAAAAACAAAGGAATAATTTAGAGAAAATGGCAAGAAAGGTAGCAAAAAAACAATAAATGGTTTAGCAGGCATGATCTATGACGTGACAGGAAAGGAATGTAACATATGCAGAATCATAGAACCATAGAATCATAGAATGGTTTGGGTTGAAAGGTGACCTTAAAGTTCGCCTAGTTCCAAAACCCCTGCCATGGGCAGGAACACCTTCCCCAAGACCACATTGCTCAAAGCCCCATCCAACCTAACCTTGAACACTTCCAGACATGGGGCATCCACAGCTTCTCTGGGCAGCTTGTTCCACTGCCTCACCACTCTCATGGTGAAGAATTTCTTCCTTACATCAAATTTAAACCCACCCTCTTTCATTTTAAAACCATTAGCCCTTGTCCTATCACTACATGTTCTTATAAAAAGTCCCTCTCCAGCTTTCTTGTAGGCTTCCATTAGGTACTGGAAGGCTGCTATAAGGTCTCCTCAGAGGCTTCTCTTCTCCCTGCTGAACAACCTCAGCTCTCTCAGCTTGTCCTCGTAGGAGATGTGCTCCAGCCCTCTGGTAATTTTTGTGGCCTCCTCTGGACCGTCTCCAACCTGTCCATGTCTTTCCTGTACTGAGGACCCCAGAGCTGGATGCAGGACTCCAGGTGCAGTCTCATGAGAGTGAAGTAGAGGGGCAGAATCACCTCTCTTTACCTATGGGTCATGCTTCTTTTGATACAGCTGGGATAAAAACAGAAAAGAGCAGATATGATAACTGTATTTACTTCAGAAGAAGCAACACAAAACATAGGGAGAAATTACTTCAAGTGATTAAGAGTAGTCTAATAAGGAGTAATGAATTGAAACCTGAAGAGCAAAAATTAATTTAAGTTATACATAAGGAATAAAAATGATAAAAGCAAGGACAACTGAACAGTGGAAATACTTGCCAAGAGGGCAGTTGGGGGGCCACCAGTAGGAATACTCCAGAGAAAACTAGATAAAAGATGTACATGTTTAATACTGAAAGCAAATCCTGCCATAGTGCAGAGTGATAAACTAAATAATTCCTTGTAACTTTTCCAAAGCTATTTTGTCAGTGATTGTCATGGAAAAAATGAGGTACAGACGAACATGGCTTAGTTGAGCTCTGATTTAGAAAGTTTTAAAGAGCGATTTTCGAAGTTGAATTCCTCTCAGCGAACCTTCATAGAGAAATTAAGACTGACAAAGCTGAGCAGGGAAACTTTACAGAGAATGCCAGACAGAAATGAGAAGAAAAAGAATTCAAAAGAAGTAAATTTATCTTCTGTAGCCATATGCTCTAATCATAGTCACTGTCTTAATTGTCCTGCAGGCACGGCTTCATGCACGGACACCTGTTCTGATCTCTGAGAGCACATACTGGAACCGGTGTGTGAATCCCAGTATAGGGGCTTCCAGATCAACAGCCCAAAAGCTTCACAAGTGTAACAAAGCACTAAGCAACACTTCCAAATATGCATTAATTACTGAATGTGTACTTAGCTAAGGTGAGCTGGAATTCCATCTAGTTCTTAATTTTTTAGTCAAAATGACCCTGGCACTGAGTAGAAACTATTAAGTGCTTTTCTGGAGTGTGGAATATACAGTAGCTCCATTATGAGCCCATAATATTTCATGAGCAGTACTACCCCTCATCTTAATCTGTGATCTAATTTGGGATCTCATTTTCTTCCACCCTTATCCCATCTCCCTTTACATTATCTTCCAAATAAAATACGCTCACAGAATACCAGAATAGAAATAGAAGTCTATAAATCTTTCAGAAGCATTTATAGAGCTGCTCTGCACAGTGGCATGCATTCAACTGACAGCTGCTGTATGCCTTTGTGTTCTCATTCATTAGATGTTGCTGTCTGGAATAATACCAGCATAGTGGAATTCTTTATACCCTAATTATCCTTCTGCTCTTTCACTTGCTTCACATGGTAGATACTTTGTAGGTACATTATGAAGAATGTCCAAGGTATTGCTCTGGTTAACTAGCAAAGCATCAAATGTTCTGCAGAACCTTCTCACAATTTTAAAAAAATTAAAAATAGAATAACAGATATCTGAGTGGTAGGTTGGAATGGGTCAGTTTGTTTAGGAAAGGAGTTATTAATAGGCATTCAGAGACACAAATAAAATAAGTGAAATAATGACCTCTGACACTCAATATTTAAAGATTTTCAGGTATTTTCTAAAAAGAAAAAAAGGAGAAAGGCAACTAAGCAGCATAAAATGGCTGGGGTTCTAAGACAACATAAGCTGGTAGAAGAAAATGGCTTTGTTAGCTTAACAGTACTGATCTGTCAGCTATACTAAAAGTTTCAAAAGTATTGATGAAACTGCTACAGTTTCAAGAAGACCGTCTCTGTATACAAACTTAAATGCCTTCCCTGTATCTAAATATAAAGGAGGTCACTATGTCATTCCTCTAGCGAATGAGTGGTGTTACATCATCCATAAACGGGCAGCATCCAAAGAGTCAAAGATGTCTGTGTTGGACAGCAATAGTTGGTGCAGTGCATTTTTAATTTCTCTAATTTCCTAATTAAAAATCCTCTTTAGACAAAATGTCAGGTAACTATATTAAGAAAAGCCAGAATTTCTCAAGTCACAGTTTATAAAAACATTCACACGTCATGCTACCTGATTTTTATACCTGCAGGTACACTCAGGATCTTAGCAACAGTATATGTTGTGTTTACTAGCAAATCTCTAATACAACATTTACATTTTCATTCTTAAAGAGTTGTGACTTCTGCAGCAAGGCAAGTTAAAGTGTTATTATTCTTTGCTGCATGCTAATGAGCACTGTTTCCTGCATTGAGTATCTTCACCTGCTGGCCTTGAGACCGTATCTATAACCTTAGAGAAGATAAAACAAAGAGAACACAGGGTATATAATTGTGGCAGTGGACTCTCAAATGGATTCTTGTTACAATCTTTAAAGCAAACATATAGCCTGACTCTCCTAAAGTCTGCCATTTGCCTCAGTAAGGCTTGATTTAGGTGCATGGATTGATTTTTATTATAGCACAAAGGTTTCTAAGCTGTGGCAGGGAAGGGTGAGGCTCAGCTGCATTTTCTAAGTCAGTCATTCCTAAGAAATCTGAGGCTAACTGTTGAACTTTGTATGTGTCATTATATATATACTTAGGTACACACATTCCTGGACCAGTTTTATACAGGAGGAGGTGCTGAAGCACTAACAGTGGCCACCCGTTTCTCACAGTCTGAATCTAACCTGGATGCAGTTATCTGACTTGACACAAACATTACCATTTTCCCATCTTTCAGTACTTACAGATGAGGATGTCACTCCGTTGCACCACGCAGGCTGAGAGGCAAAGGTCAGTAGCAACGTAAAAGCCAAAACATTCATTTACTACGGTGGATGAGCTATACAGAGTTGCAGGAGCCCAGGGCAATTTAGTCTCAGAACTGTGATTTAACAGACAAATGGCAGAAAAAAGATGAGACTTACACATTGGATGGAAAAGGATTTAAGCCATATATGTAGTTAACAGCTTAGAGCTGAGTGACAGTAGGGAAGGCACTGACCACAGTGAATTGTTGGGTCTGTACCAGTCCCTTAAGGATGCCTGTAATGTCTTTTTTTCAACTATACCAGCTACTAGGAAGAAAATTAACTCTATCTCAGATGAAATCAGGACATCATATCAGGATTAAATGGAAATAATAAAGTATGCTTTTGCAGACAATCAGGATCTTTACCTCCAAGTGAGTGGCTGAGCTGTACAAACTGTCTCCTTTTTGATCACTGGAATGATAACCTTCCTACTTATGACATTTCCTCTGATAAAATGAGCTTGAGTGACACATGCTGTGTTGAGTAAAAGTTTGTGTATGTGATTGAACAAGTATGATCTATATAGTATGCAACGGTAGTGCCCACATTATCAGCTTGTTCAACCCTGTAAGAGCAGATCTATTGAGGAAAAGAACAAAAACAGCTGTGTGGCATCCACATAGGATGTGCTTTGTGGTTGTACTTCTGGCTAGATCTACTCTAGCCCTGAGGGATAAACACCTGTAGTGGCTGGGGCACATTAGGTTCATTCCTGAAGCACATATTCCTCTTTGATTCTATTGTAAAGGAACTCTGTTCACGTGATGAGACAGCTTTGTGAAATAAACAGAAACATAGTGAGTGGGGATGGTCACAAGACTGAAGCCAAAATCATGCTCCCAGATAAAAATTGAACTCTGTGAGAAGTACTCAGCAGTGGTTTGAGATGCCTGTAGCGGTAATATCAGCCACTGCAGTTATATCAGCCATCTCCAGCAGTTTCCCAGTACTATTCCTAAAAACTCTTTCAAGGTGTTCTGACAAAACATTAGCCCCACTACATACTATGTATTTGTGTCCTATTCATCTTATTGTGGTGACAAGAGATCCAAATAAAAGTCATGATGCTGTTGTATATAACTTTGTGTAATGCTAATTAAATACACTAATTACCTACAATATGTGTAAATACACAAGTATATATTACAGACCCCTGCCCCAAAGTAATTGTGGGTGGATTAATCCCAACAAAATGAACTCCTACAAAATCAGGTAGCTAGTCTTGGTGAGCTATCTAGTCTCTCCACAGCAGTGGAGGGGGAAAAGAAGCACCACCAGATACCTGCTCAGTCCATCCTCAAGAGTGTCTTTAAGACAGGTATATCGAAACACCCTCCAGAAATGCTTCTTTCTCTCATCAACTGTAGAGGTTAATGGTCAGCATCTTGACTGTATAAGTTTTTGAAGCTCCAACCTTTCAACTTGTGGAATTTCAGTTGAGCACAAGCCAGTTTATCATTGTTAAAAAGCATCACTCTCACAGTTGACTACCACATGGTGGGATTTATTATCACACAGTCTAAACATTGTGTCAGAGCCTGAAAATATATGTATTGTCATAAAGTCTAGGTCCTTCTTTTTAACTGTAGAAATGGATAATTTATTTTTAAAAAACAAGGTACCAATACTTCTTTGTTTCACCAGAATACTAACTCTACCAGGCTTCATAACAACCGAAGTGGCTTCTCTTAAAACACACTGTTTCTGCAGAGAAAATCGTCTGTCTTCAGAATGTTAATGTGTGCATTAGTTGTAGATTATTTTAGCATTCCCCCTCACACAGTTGCCAAACCCTCTGGCCAAAAGCACTGAGACATCAAAGGTCATTTGGGCCAATGATTACTTTTGTCAGCTGGGTAGTTTCTTTCACTTGGCTAATTAATCATGCTCTGCATATTTCTCAGCCTCAGCCTGTCTCAGAGAAACAGTATGTGTCATTATTGGTACTGGGTTTATTAAAGGCACAGCAAAGAAAGTAGTTTGCTGATAATACAGAAATACAACTACAAAGAACAATATACCGATATTGGACATTGTGTAATTGACTGAATAGATGATAGACATGTTTTACTTTTCTTGGAACTCAAATATTACCTGGTGCAGCATACAGAAGGACAGGTAGATAAATACAGAAATCAGGTAGTTTAAATCCTACAGTATAGTCAGATTGTAGTTTCATTTGTCATAATTTGGAAAAACTGCCTTCTTAGTTGGAAGACTGAAAGACTTAAGATACTGAGGATGTAAGCACAAGCAGAATGTCTGAAATTGTGACAGCATTTTGAAGATATATATATTCTTGTGGGAAAATATAAGTTTCCATTTTTAGGCAGACTTCATATAGGCATACACCAAAATGGCCATTTGCACTTAAGAGTTGTCTTTGTTTATTTTGTAACAGGAGTCAGTCTAAGCGTAGCTTAGCATTCCTCTACTACTGTGAATGCAAAGAGTAGCAGAAAATAAAACCAAAACAATAAATACAAATAAATTTTAAAAGTAACTCTTATTAAAAGCTTTCAAGTTAGATCTGTAAGTTCAAAAGGAGTCTAAAGGAATGAGGTACCTAACATCTAACTGGCTAGTAAGCTCATTTTTTTACCTCTTTTGTATTTTCTTTATCAGTGGAGGGGTGAAAGAAGCATAACATCAACTTTAAAGAGAAGAATGCTTGTATTTTGACAAATAAAGTTTGGAAAGATCAAAGGACATCCTTAAGTCTAGATTTGTGGGAGTTCCAAAACCTTAATTTCCTGTGCTCCCTTCCAGTTTTTACCTACAAAGCTGCCCTCTTCTTTCCATGGGATAGCACCAGTATGTAGCATTAGAGCTCTTCTTAGAAATGTGTCTTCCAAATCCAAAGAAAATGTTAAAGGATATGCAGTAAAGATAATCAATATGTCATCATTTTATTAGCAAACACAGGGGAAGTGGAAATTTCTACTGTTAAACTTGTCCAGTGTTTCCTGTAAGAGTCCCTTTTTTAGGTGTTTGTAATATTCTTTCCAGATTTGATCTATTCCCAGCTAAGAAAAAGACAATATTTAGCAAATGTTAAAAAATAAAGAAATATTTTATTCAAAATGATCTGGCTATGTTGTGAATTCATATTTGGCAATATCAGGAGTGGCTTTTGTGATTTCCATGAGCCTTCTTCTGAAAATATGCTGACGTCTAGGCTAACATAAGCTTTTGAAAATATGAAGAATTATTTAGGTTGTTCAGCTGGAAATAACTTTGTCCCCCTCTCAGCCCACACAGATAAGGAAACAGTGAGTGCACCTTCTGTGCAAGAAGCAGCAGCTTTCAGCAAAGGGTTATTAGAATTTGAGGACATCTTTCTTGCAGCGACTTTTCCCTTGTGTGCTGCAGGAAACTTGGATAATGAAATTAAATGAGGAAAACTTACCCTCTTGTCTCTCAAACTTTGTGAGAGTGATTTAAAAACTTGCACTTTCTTGCCCTCAACCTGCTCTTTCCTGACAGGTGCTGTAGCAGAATCAAATTCAGAACAGTCTCATCCAGGAAGAAGGGAGCGGTCCAAGGCTGGACCAAGGAAGGGACCCACAAGACCTAGGACTGGGATAAGCCCATGGCGGCAGGAGGAAGGTGAGCACTGCTTGGAGGAGGAGGCTGATGCACCTCAGAAAACAGGACTGGGGGAGGGAAATTTTAAAGAAGGTAGGGGAGAGGTGAGGATTCTGGAGAAAAACAATCAGAAGAACACATACGCAGCAGAACATATGCCCAGAGTTTGAAACAGAAAACAGAACTCCAGTTTTAGGTTTCTCTGCTAGCAGCTGATAACTCTGAAACCTTCTGTAAAGCATCTTTCCCCTATCTGAGTGTTGCTGTGCTGAGAAGAGGATAACTCTTCTATCTGAAATTCTGTCAGCTCAGAGATCCTAGGTCTTTGGAACAGACATGCAGACTGCAGTAGCCGGATGATTATTTTTCTTTCCTGTTTTTGTCTGTAAAACAACTCCAACTAAAAATTCAAAATATCATTATTAATGATTGGGTAAGAATTAGCTACCATGTTTTAATTTAATTTGCCTACTTCTGGTTGTGGATGTTGCAGATATGCTTATCTTTATTTACATATTGCACACTATTTATTTTTTTCCACAGGAACCAAACATTTCTAACAGCAGTAGATGATTCTCTAACTGAACCAACTATTTTATAGATGTATTTATGTATTTATTTGCATGTTCTGTGTTTGCATTTTTATGTATTTATATATTATAAATTTATCTTTGCTGTTTAACAGTGGTTTTCTGTCTTGTTTACTGCCATGAAAATAAAGCCTTATTAATTTCCTCACAGAGTTTTCTATAGCTATCTGCACTATAGTATCTCAGTGCTTGACAGCTGTATTCACATCATCTCAGTGGTGACTGAGATGGGAAGGAGCCAACCCCTATTCTACAGAAAGCTCTGGAATTTATCATAGAGTAAGTCATGTCAAAAAATCGCCAATAGTTTTCATTATGTAATTTGATAGCCTGTGACTTGCTAGTTTTGATAATTTATTTCTATATAGTGTGTAATGCATTCACAGAAGTTGTAAAGATATAAATCCAGGGTCAAGTTGAACTGGTGGTTTTCTTCTGCAAGGTGGCAGAGCCAAGCTGGGGCTGCTTTGCCACAGTGTCAAGAGAAGCCAGAGGAAAAGGCAGAGCAGAAAGGGTGGTCTCAAAGGAGGGCTGAAAGAAAAACTTTTTCCTTTCTGGAAATGTCAGATTTGAATGAATCCTGGAGAATCAGGTTTGTTGCTCCTGCTGCAACCAGAGGTAGGGCAGGAAAGATGGAAAGAACAACCGATACTTCCAAGGGGGGTTTTATGCTTACTGCCCTGCATCCCCCAAAATTTCTCATAGTCTCAGCAGAAATCAGCTTGTCTTTGCAAGACCTCAACCAAGGCAGAGTAGTCACTGGGGCGTAGCCACTTTGTAATTTACTTTTCACCCTATTTTGCTGCCCCACTCTACTGCCTTTTCTCTGTATGTTTTAAGTCAATCCTAAATAGACCATTGACAAAACAATGTACATAGTTCTGTGTATGTTGTAGTTTGTCAAGTCCCCGGTCAACTTGATTTTGCTCAGTATTAAAACCTACCTGTTTCAGAAGGCAATTAGCCCTTACCTTTGTTAGTGCATCAGTAAGTTAAGCTTTTCTCTTCCTTATAATATTAGCTGATACAATAGTTGTTCCCAATACTTCAGTCCACTTGTTCCCTTTATAAGATAACAGTAATTGTCAGTCAACTTTCATTATCTGAAGTGCTTACTGTTCAGCCCTTCTAAATATTTCCATTTCCTTCTTGCTTAAAAAGCTTGGTTTGGAACATCATATAAATTGTTTTGTTGTTTTTCTGTTTTAAAATAATCCAGTTAAAAGCCATTTTGCCCAGAGATAAATACTGTTTAAAAACCACAGGGGTGCAATAAAAAAAATAAAAATAAAAAAAAATTAAAAAATGCTGTCAGAGTTACAAAGAAAACTGTTCATCTACTGTATATAAAGACATGAAATGGAAAAGTCGGGAGAGTAGTAAGGAAGGGTCAAGAAAACTTCTGAGAAGTCATATTAGAGTGAACCAGAGGGAAATGAGGTGGGGTAGGGGAGACTAGGACAGATTTTCAAAGGAGAATGCACAGAGAATGTCTTCATGTGTCTAACAGACCTATTTCTGTTCAGATTAGTATCTCCTTGTTATAAGCATGAGGCTCTGGCTTTTTCCGAAAGTACTTCATGTACAGAATATTAATTTCTTTTTCTTCCCAAAGTAAAACATTTAGAGCAGTGAATTCCGTAGAGACAACAGAACAAAGAATCATCATCTAAAACTCATTTTAGGGTATTTGAGTTTAAATCAGCAAGACTCACAGTTGGGGTAGATAGCAAAATAACACTTCTATCATCCTAGTGAATTTACACAGAGAGAATTCAAATAGGAACATTAAAGAAAATGGTAAGCTTATTTGTTCATGGGGAGGAGAAGGGAAATGACAACCATCATTAAGGAAACACAAGGAAAAAGGAAATCATGCAGGGAGCAGAAAAATAGTAGCAGGAGTGTGAGGAGAAAAGGCAAAGGATGGAAATATTCAGCAGCTCCTCAGAAACATCTTCGATTGAGTCTGTTTTCAGCTTTTGCTAGCTAAGGTCTGGGAAAAGTAACCATTTGAATTTCTGTCTTCGACAAGAGACTTGCCTCTTAATTTGCCGGTAGTTTACAATTTATTGTGCATGAAAGAAATGTGATGAGTCAACAGTTTGGGGGTTCTCCTTCTTCTTTTGGGTACCTGAAGGAGCAGAAATGGCAATGGATTTGTCTGGGCTTGGCAAACTCCTTGTGATTAGCAGCACGTTAAAGTGGCTAGAGCCTCAGTGCTGAGTGTTGCGTATATGGGGACCGAAAAGTGAACATATCTGTCCAGTTATGGCTCCTTATAAAATGTGTTATCTGTCACTGCCTTAACAGGAACCCTTGGATGCAACTATTCAGATCCGTCCCTTGAGATCTGTATATAGTATAGAAATCCTTTCCTGGTATCCTGCCTGGTGTATGTTCACTTAAGGGAGGTGGATTTTCCATTTTTTCTGTGCGATGTTAGGAACTGTACTTGCAGCAGCCACCTTCAGTCCTGTTTTTTAAGCTATGCTCAAGATGGATGACCTGCAGAGCCTGCTGTAGAGCTGGGTGTTTGCCTAGTGTAAATTGAATGCTGTAAGATTTTTACCGCAAGTCTCTAAACAGTTCTGCTAAGCATGTAAGAACACGGTTTCTGGAAGGCTTTATAAGCTGGTCAAATCAGTGCAAATAATCAAGCAGAATAATGGTCGCCTTTATGTCCTCAAGATTATTCCTCTGAAAAAACTGAAATCCACTGTCAAAAAAACAGAGAAAATAGACCTCTTCAAAGAAACAACTGGAGATGCTGTAACTTAGGCAGTCCAGCTCTTTATCTAACTTTAGTCTTGAAAACATTATGAAACAATAACTGCAAACATTACTGCTATATCTGCTTATGATACATAAAAGGAGAGCACACAGCCACAAAATTACTTCAGAATGCTGTTTCCCTTGCCATAATCTAGTGCTGAATTCTAGCCAGCATTGTTGATGCCGGTGCCACGCTGCAGAGAATACAGAAGAAAACTCTTCCGTGTCGTGTTTACTGGATACTTGCTAGCTTCATATCTCCATTGAAAGTCTGATCAAACATGAGCTGCTGCTTGAAGTAGGACACATTTGTTTACTTTTATTTCTTTTGTGTGTATGTGTAAATTTATTCCTTCATAAATTCATCTATTTCCTCATAAATTGAAAGATTATTTTTACTTTTCTTGAAGAAACACTCAAGTCTTCATGTAACTGCGAGGTTCATAAGTTTTTAAAGTGGGTTCCTGAAAGTCATTTTTTTTTTCTTTTTAGAAACAAGGGAATTAAACACTAAAGAGGACAGAAAGCGAGGACTTTAGTCCATCGAACCAGAAAAAACAATTTTATTAAAACAGTGTGAGCAGCGTAATGCAAAAGGTACATGAATCATGGCCCAGACCGATCTTTGAAAGTTTAACGGGATTTTAATTTCTAATATCACATTGAAGGAGAGCTCATTTTTCTGTTTGTGGCTCAGGATGCACAAAGTAAACATGTCCCTAGGAGAAAAAATAATTTCAGTTCAAACTGTGAGTCATGGCTTTCTTGAAAAGAGAACTAGTGAGGGAGCAGTGCCATCTACAGGCTGTGTCCCTGCATCCCTGAACAGGGCTGGTTATCACGGTCTCCTTCAGGCACAGCCATGAGTAGCTACAGTGTCTCTCAGCAGCCTGCAGTATGTATTTGAACACCTGCTGGGGATGCTCTGAATAAATTTTGGATTTTCCATTATTTCTTCTGGCTATGGGTTCTTTCTAGCATGCCCAACAATCTGAAGGTTCCTCTGAAGACGGGAGAGTGCTTTATTTTGCATTTTTGAATTGAAATCTCTGAAGTGCTGCACAGCACACTGAGAGCAAGAGTTTTCAGTGTTGAAAGGAAAATAATTCCATAACATAAATAATTTTTAAAAATCTTCATTGGTGAGGAGACATCAAATCAGTAACATGTATCTGTGATGTTCTACCAGGAGAAAAAATGTCCCTAGTAGACACCAAAGCAAACATGATACAGAATATTTAAATAAACAACAAGTACAACTAATTTGTGGAACTTACTGCCTGCGGTTACTGTGGAGCTGGAGTTATATGGGTTCATAATGGAATTAGACCACTCCAGAGACAGGAGCAGTCAGTCCTTAAATGCTATTGAAATTAGTAGCCTGGATGCAACTTTTTTAAGGAAATCTCTAAATTTCTGAGCTCCTTTGTGACATCTTGTGCACTGATGCTTGTATTCATTCTCTAGACGTGTCTTTGCTCCTAATAGGGATATGATAACCAAGTGTAGTGGAATTTCTCATGACTCAATACATCCACTACAGTTGTATTTGCAGAAAAATCTGACCATGTTTGCAGGAACTAATCTTTGTACAATACTAAAATCTTGAATGCAAAGGAATAGATGAAAGGTCAATAAAGGTCCAGTAAACCATAGTTAATGTCAATGAAAATAATAGGCTATGCATAGAACTTTCTCCACTGTAATAAGTGTAAAAATAAACAGTTTATCTTGCTAGATGTTTCCCCCCAACAGTTATGTAGGTTTAGAGGCTGAGAAGATGGTCAGAGCAGAAGATATCAGAACATGAGTAAAGAGATTTTGTCACTCTGAATTTCTATTGCATGGTGATAATAGGAACCGTAAAAAAAAAAATAAGTGATTGCAACAATAAGTCTACTACATCTTCTTTCGGGAACCCAAATAGATCTTTTCCTACATTTACCCCAACTCTTTAAGGTTGTGAAGAGTCTGTAATTTTCTTTGAGACAGAGATGTAGACACCCACCTTCACCAAAAATGTTGTTGGTAGGATTCATGTATTTTCTTTCATTTCCTTTTATACCTAAAAAAAATTTCCCATTGTTGCTCATAAAATACCTCAGCACAACTAACCATGAATCTTTGTATTTTTCTCTTACTCAGTTCAGAATTCTTCCATATTCTGAGCAGACATGGGTGTGCTGCCCACCACCAGAGTTTTCCACTTTCTTTCGTTTCCTACCACCACATTTTCCTTTTGTCTTTAGAATGGCAGCAGCCCTGAGGTGGTTAGTGAACAACTGATAAGCTGCAGGAGATTCACATGGTACCAATCTGAAGCTATTCTTTTTTTCTGCCTTCAAAGAAATGAGAGACCTGATAGTTCTCATTTAAAATGTGTTAATTTAAAGGCTATCACATTCCCTCTGGAGTTCTCATACTTTCTCTCTTCTCAGATATAATCAGAGGAGGCTTCCAATGTTAATCTCAGTTCTCTTAATCAAAAGAATGCAAATTTTACTGCCCTATCTCAGTTTGACATCAGAAGGACTGATTACTACTTAGGGACAAGGGTTATACTAAGCTTATTCTTCCAGAGTAGAAATAATATATAGCTTTATGCTGTTCATAAGAGGCCATGCTATTTTCCTTCCTTGTTGTCATCGTCACTGATAATGTTCGTGTTTGACTCAACATTATCATTAAATTACACAGTAGTAGTACTGAATGACCGTTTTTGTTGCAAAGACTATATATATATATATATATATATATATATATGCTTTTCTCTAACTGTTTTGTCTCTGCTAGGGAGTTTGGGAACAAATTAAAATTTAATGTCAGATATGTTTTCCATTGTGAGCTGCATATATCTGGTCTGGAATTGGTAATCAATAAAGATGATCTGCTACATTGTTTGCTATGTATGGGCTTGTTCAATTCTTCATGCATGCTCTGGTTACTTAAAAAATAATGTTGTTTTCCAAGGAAGGTGTTCTGACTATATTCTATTTAGGATTGTTTCTGCATTTCCTTAATGTTGTTCACATATTCCCTAGCTGCTACTGATAAGAGCATAGCAACCGTTCTGGATGGGAATGCTAACTGAAGACAGATGAAACAAAGAGATATGCAAGAGAATCGACTATTCAGAAAGTAGACTTGGAAGGCAGAATTAAATGATTAATAGTCTACTGAATTTTACCAAAGTAAAGCTCAGTGGTTCTTTTCAGTATTACTTAGACCTTTCCATGTTCAAAGTACCGTTTGTACCACTGTAAGTAGTCGGCATTATGCAAAGCTAAGTCCCTAATATTAGAACTGCCAGTAAATAACTTGTGTAAACTCAATTTTTAATTGATGCATCAGGGATATGTTTCAGTGTACTGCAGGAAGAGAAATCTGAGATATAAACAGGAACTGTAAATGGATCTTCTATTATCTTCAAGTTGACAATTACACGAGCCACTTTCAAATATGATAAAGCCTACTTTATGGAAGAAGTTTGCACTTATGTAGTCATTTCATCCATGCTGGGACACACCAACTATCACCCGAAGTATTATTTAGAAATACACAACCCACACCCTTGAATTTTAAAGTAAAGTGCTCAGTCACCTAGTCCGCCTAAAAATATGCATGTTTTGATAACTCATCTGTCAGAGCAAAGGATAACAAGGAGTTGAATAAATAGAAGTCTTTTTTTTTTTTTTTTAACTTAAACCATAACAAAAACCTAACCCTATTTCAAAGTACTGGAACTGAAACTAAAACAATTGCATTCACAACTGAATCCAAACTGGAATAGAGCAAAGCTGTTTGTTAGATGAGCCCCATATCTCAGATGCTGAAGAACAAGTATGTAATACTAAGACGAGTTTATGAAGTCAGTGATATTCTGGTCATTTTGCTCTGGTCATTCTTAGCTGTCTAATACCTTTCCATTGACTGGGTCATTTTATTTTTTTTTTTCTACTAAACTAACAGTAATGCCATTTTAGTTGATGTAAAATTTGCATGAGTAAACTATGAGATGCTAAACCACAGCAGAAAATAAAATGACTGGAAAAAATAACAGAAAATGTACGGACTTTACATTCCTCCTGTTGATTTAGAAGTTGATTCTGCCCCTTTTGAGACTTTGCAGTACAAGGTGTCATTTGGGGAAGCTTGGATTGAAAGAAAACACGAGCGTATGGAAGCTGCCTACAGCCAACTGAAAAAGCCTTGCACAGCTTTCTCTTGAACCTGCCTGGGAATGGGTGGAAGAGTGGGGGAAGAGTGAGAAGAATCACAGCAAGTATTGCAGGACAATTTAAGCTGTTTTGAGGCCTGATTTCTGTCCTGAAATACTTCCTTCATGCTGTAGCTTAGTCAGATGCTTTGTCAGAACAAGAAGTAGAAATTTTATACGAATGCTGGCAGATCCTATATGGCCTTTTTCAATAAAATATTTAGAAAAATGCACATTAGCTTATCATAAACCTTTTAGTCTTTCTGTCACTTCTCTTAATCTGAGCATGTTTATCAGCATCATTCCTCCTGGGCTACCCCTGTAGGGTTATAATGTATTCTGATCACATAGGGTCTATTCCTCCATAATGTTCTTGAGTCAGTTGCAGTCATATTTAAGCATTTGATAGTTTAACCTTGAAATAAATGGCAGTTGAATATCTTTTCACCACACCCAAATATGTTCCTGACTAGTCATCAGTTTTTACTTCCATTCCCCTGTCATTATTGTAATTCCATTTTTACTGCAGAAAATCTCCCTCTTTAAAATATTGTTCATCATCCAGAAATAAATACCACCACCACAATGCTTAATATACACTAGTTTTGTGTGGGTGTTTGCCCGCATGTGGGTGGGTGAATGCATGTTCTTTCTGTAATTTTATCTTGAAGTTAAGATGAAAATCTGTGCTTCAGTTTCGAGCAGGAATGCAGCCGAATTCCTATGGGAAATAGGGAACCTAAGAGCAGGCCCTGCTGGAGCAAAAGCAAAACAGCTACTTGGCTTCAACAGCATCAGGATTTTTCCCTCCTTGCACTGGAAATATTAAGATACGAAGGACTGAACAAATAACTATTTACATCTTGCAAGGCATACTGTGCATTCTGGAATATAAAAGTCAATATTATTTGTCAGTAATTACCTACACTTAGTAGGAACTACATGCTGTTTATAGGAACCATACCTAATAAGAACTACTAAGAACTACAACCAGTACAAACATTTTTAGGAACACATTCAGAAACACATGACAATTCTCCTTACCATCCTCTATTCTCATACGGATGTAGTGGTGCCTCATTTTAACCCAACCCTGTACTAACAGGGCTCAGTGAAGAAGGTTGTTCAAAAACCAGTTTCTAGGCGCCACCTGAGCAATGCATAATTATTCCCTGGCATGTGTCTGTACACCTCTTGAAAGCTGAAACTATGTAGGAGTTAAAGGGTGCAGTTTTGTAAGCTGTTTGTGGTTCATATGCTGGAATCTGGACTGCTCTGAATCAGAAAGTAGTGTGATCCCTTGCCAGCCATGAAGAGGTTTTGAATGTACTGAAGAGATGTGCAAAAGAAATTGACTAAAGATGAAATTTTCAAAGTACAGGGTCATAGAGACAGTACTTCTCGTTATTATTACATGTCCTTATTCTTAGATATCTTTAACGTTAAATTACATGCGCAGCAATCTTTCTGGATATCTTAGTAAGCTATAATTTATCTCTTTTTCAATCCACAATAAATTTACTTTGCTGATAACTTTCACTATTTTTGGGGGGGTTTTTTTGGTTTTTTTGGGTTTTTTTTGTTGTTGTTGTTTGGTTTGTTTTGGTTTGTTTGTTTGTTTTGTTTTTTTTGTTATTTGCCATATGAAAAACCTTACCAATGAAACTCATAAGCCTGCATTACAGGTCAACTAGCAAACAGAAGTCTTGTTATGACGATGACAGTGCAGGCTGTTTATGTTTTTCTCCAGATTAGGTATTTGACAGTAATTTCCCAAAATATAGTGGACCTATAAAACTGAAAAAGCTAGAGAGTCTATATTTGCCAAAGACAGGAGTTCATTAAATAGATGGACTAACAGATAATGAAAAACTTTTGCGCACTACGGTCCATAAAAACAGTACACTCATAATTGCCAATAGTGAAATATTCAAGAACAAAAGTTCAAAGTTCAGATGATGGAAGAAATCTTAATTTTCTTTACAAGTCTGTTGTTACTAAGGAAAGAAAGCAAGCTTGCTATGACAAGATTCAGTTTTATTTAGCTCCCTTGTTTGCCATAATATTTCTTCAAATATTCCAACAAATTTTTAAAGTCATCTCCGTAGATATCCAGGATCATGGCTTCAACTGATGAAATCAGGTTTTTAAGTTACTTAATTATAGCAAATTATATAGACATGATCCTTTTTAATTACAGAATTTTTATTAATTAGAATGGAGTGAATAGTTTTCCTAAGTCTTTTTAATAGTCTTTTAACATTCAAAGAGGTATTTTTATGCTGTAATTGAGCATATTGTGAAGTAGTTAAGGATGTTGATATGGTCTGTAATTGAGTGTAAGTTTTATGTACTGAAGCAAGACACCCACTAAACTACTAAATTTTAAGTAGAAAAAAGTTGTTTAAAATAATCTAGACTTTATTACCACACAATAATAGTAACATCTAGAAACAAACTGACACAAACATCTCAAATTTTTCCATCTGTCAAACTTAGATTGCCTCTGCCCCAGTAATGCCTCTTTTGCTAGTTTTTGCTGCGGGTATCAATGAATGTTTCAGCATTTGTACTCTGACAGGGATTTTCACAGTGTGCTTTTCTCTTTGGTGTCTTTTAAATCCAGCAGCCAGCAAGGTGATTGCCCTGTGTGGTTGCTATAGGTTGAGTTGCTTCTCTTTCCTCCCAAAAGGTATTTGGGAAAAGCTGTTTTTAAGTTTCTGTTGCATTTTGACATTTTCCCTCACTGCTGTGAAGTGCTGCATTCTGAAAATGTTCCTGGTATGTGCAAATTATGTTTGGTTTATTGTGGTTTTGTTTGTTTGGCTTTAAATAAAAATTACAGACTTAGAAAACAGATACAGAAAAAACATCTCAGGGGAAGGAGAGCTTACTAGTACAAAAAGGATGGCTTTGAGGTAAAGTAATAAAAGTATCCTGCTACCCTAACAAAATGATAAAGAAGACAAAAAAATAACCTGTAGTAATTTGCAATAACTGTTTCTTGGAAAATCTGTAAAAAGTTAGGAGAATAATTAATCAAATGGAAAAAAAAAAAAAATACCGATGATTTAGGAAGGTAATACAAAGCAAAAATTGCCCTGCCTACCCTACAAAATAAAGATAGTAATGAACATAAAAACTGGAGAGTTACCTGTAAGGAGTCAAATATTTTACTGATGCTTGACAAATAATAGCAACTGAATACTATTGTATGTACTAAATAACATTCTTAAGACTGGAAAGTCAAAGAGATGTTTTGTAACCATCTGATAATAGAGAACTCATATTTATCGCCATATTAAGCCTTCTGAAAATGTTGAGGAAGATGAATAGGAGATGAGATGATGGATAAACAATCCATTTAATCCATTTACTGCCACTGTTGTCCCCACATGTCTGTAAAATTCTCATTTCCATATGTTAATGAGCATTTCTTGTCAGTCCCCAATAAATTTCATGTTTAAGAACATATTTGTTTGTTTATCTCAAAATTGTACTTACAAGGCCTTCAAGTACAGTCAAAAATTGACATTGCAAATCCTCCCACTTCTTGCCCCACGTTACAGTATTTTAGCAGCATCCATTGACTCTTTCACCTGCTCAGTTTTCAAAGCACTGCCTAAGGTACAAAACCTGCTCTTTACCAGTTTTACATTTCACAGCTGCCACACCAAAGCAGAAGTGAAGAAAATTTGTTTAATTGTGCTTCCCCAAAGCAGTGATCTGTTCTCTTCCCTGCCACGTTTTTAATGCATTTTTATTTTCTTTACTACAAGTGCAGCAAAGATTGTTGTACTTTCTCACTAGGCTACAGAAAGCTTACAAGCACATTAGTGTCTAAAGTGTGGCTTAGTGGTATATTAGTGTCTGAAATCTGGCAAGAGGGCAAGACAATGGAACTTACATCTGGGACTTGAGAGCACAGTGTCTCACAAGCAGAGAGGCTTTGATAATGATAATAAATGGGTGTCAAACAAGAATGAGTCCTCAGACAATTTAGACACAGATTTCTGAGGGATCCTCCAACCAACCCCTCTGACCCCTTCCCATGCACACACACTGAAGTGCCCTGCTCCTTAGCAGCTTGTCTGCAGGGAGGTGCCATTTGACAGATACTTACCAGAACTATGTCATAAAACCATGTTATAAAGTTGTGCTATTCTACCCTTTAGGCAAACTTAACCAGCAAACACCTGTATATTCAGCTCATGTCTGCATTTTTGTGGGACCCTGCTGGTTGTGTAAGGTAGCTCCTTTATTCAGATCAAAACATGAGTCAAAATTTCAGATGTGTACAAAATATGTGGCTTCAGTTTCCCGAAGCAGGAGACAAGTTTTGTTCTAGTTTTACTTGCAGACTAAGTGTTCAGTGATATTTTCCTGCGTCACTGTTTCATGGAGCTAAAATACATGCGATGCTCCAGTAAGAAATCAAAGCCAAATTTACACTGCAGCTAAAACAGAGGCCTCAGACCTTAAAGAGAGTGAGTAGACAGGACCTGGCATATCCTTAGCAATTAAAAGAGTCATGTGGAATGTGTTGCAGCCAAACTCCTGAGAGGGGCCAGACCTTCTCATCACAGTGCAGCAGCGTGTGGTCAGGGCTGCAAAGGCCAAAACAAGAAGCTCAGCTCTTTTACTATTCCTGCCAGTTACTGTTTATATGGTATTAGAGTCCGAACTGAGTCCAGAAAGAAAAGGAACTCCAAGAGTATCATATGAATATAAATATATGCAAACACATAACTTTATCCCAACTTATTTTAGTATATCTGTATTTACATAAATGCATTACATATTTGTATTTATAAGTATGCAAATGTAAATGCTCATCTTGAAACAGCTGATGGAAATTTCAGAACTATATTTTCCACTTAATTTTAAAAACCTACTCCATAGAACACTAATCTAGTGAACTGTATTTGAGGTATTTCCCTGTACTAAAAGCAGCCATGACAGAAATGTTTTGTGCCAGGTTTGATCATATGGGCAATTTACGATAGGATACAGAATTAAAATTGATTTATTCCTAATTCAGGTATGCAGTTTGATTCACTGTCTTTCAAACTCTTAGTGGTTCCTACTCACATTAACATTATTGGAATAAAAAAGAAATATTTCAATTTTTTTTTCTTGCAACAGAAAATTCAGACACCTTATTCCTTTACAAATTAAAAATATAAGATTTCTTTCAAAAACATAAAGTACTGTAAAAAAAAAAAAAAACACATAATACAAACTCTTTGGTTTGCTTATTTTTCTCCTAATTTTTCGACTGGAAAGGAAAAGGCACACTTCCAGGAAATTTAGTGCTTCACTGAAGTAAGGGAAGCAGCAGTCATGAAATAGTTCATGAGAAAACAAAATAAAAGGTTCAACTCCTTTGTGAGAAATTACACTGCTTGAAGAGAAGCCATGATCTTAATGGTTCGAACCCTGATGGCAAAACGCCACAATTTTCCTCTGAGGGCAGTGATCATGTTTAACAAAATGCTCCTCACCTCTTCTGTATCTTTTGATGGCAGCAGCATATCTTCTTTCACTTACAAGAACATGCCTGATATTCTAAGAGAAGTATATGCAATACAGGGAACTGTTGGTTTTATGCAAATCAAACAGTTTTCAAAATGCTTGGTTGGTTGGTTGTTTTTTTTTACTTCTTCTAGGACCTTTAGCCTCAGTGTGCCTGTGTGATCTTCAGTGGACCTCCTGGGAAGGTGATCACTGTGACTCAGCCACTCTGGTCAACATGGGGTGACATGCAGCTGATCACTGACCTGCTCCACATCCGCGCCTGCACTGTATCCTCCACAACTGGTGCTACTCAATTACCAAAAGCTGTGTTCCCTTCTCTACTTTCCCCAAAACATCTCAGCTTTCCAGGTTACACACCTTGTCTATGTATTTTCTGTAGCCGACAGTTATCTGTTTTAATTTCTCATGGCAATCATGCAAATGTAGATGTTATCTCTTTATGCAGACTCTGTAATTGCATTTCCCTGTGGATATGTAGGTTTGTTAGTTGGAAGCATCAGCTAAGGAGATAACAAAATGAAGGATATCATACCTACACTAAAGCAACAAATTTGCAAGTACAGTCTGTTTATAAAGCCAGATGGACCATAACATTGTAAAGATTATTTAAGGTATCAACTCCAAGGACTGTTCAATGCATGCACTCTGAGAAGGCAACAGGAAAAGAGAGGGGAAAGACTGTCTTCCCTTTCTCACAAAATTGGCATAACAAAAAATCAAAGGTTCTTTCATTCTCTGTTTCCTTGGTATAGTATCAAAATCAGAGCTGAGAAAGGGAAATAATCTCTATGACCAATGAATATGTGAAAGACTGGCTTTTCCAAAATAGTATTAGCCTAACCAATCATCACCAGGTCTGGTTTTGTTAAGTTTTCTTAATCATCTCTCTAGGATTATTGTTGGAGATGGCTAACAAGACTGTGCCAGCATGGAACAAAGGCTCCAGGATTGCAATAAAACCTGCCTGCGGTAGAAGCTGAGACACCAAGCCTGCACTAGAAGTAAAGCAGCACAGGAGGACCTGTAGAGTGAAACCCTGTGCTGAAGACCTATTATTCATAGCATATGCTTTAAAGATATCTTACTTGGAACTAACTCTAGCCTAGTCCTGTGAACTGGATGCCTGCAAGCAGATGGATCTCACCTCCTGACTTAGTTTCATCTGAAGGGAATTCAGCTCCTGCTCTTCAAGCCCTGTCCACGCTGTGAGCCAAGGCATGGTAAATGGGAATGACCAGAAAATTCACTTCAAAAGCACACTCCCAATCCAAATGATACTGCTAGTGTTGATCAGATCCACAGGGACACTAAGATAAAGTCTTTTTTTGAAAATAGGGCAGCACATCCAGCACCATATTGAAAGAAATTAGAGGGGTTTAGGTACAAAGCAGAATTACTTGTTTCTTGCAATATCACTTTGAAAACTGCAGATATTTTGAACTAGTCTGAGGATGGGTTGGGGACAGACTTTGTTTGGGTAGGGTGTGTCTATATATATGAATTCTACATAGCTAATGTAATTCTCTTTTAGGCCTAAAAAAATCCAGGAGTTCTAAGTGAGATACTTATGTCATCTATGTGTTGCCTGACTCAAGTCAATTCTGTTAGTTCCCAACTTCCCCATTACTTCCCATCTTTTTAAAAAAATATTTAGAAAGTCATCTAAGAAGGAGGTCCTGGTTTTTTTCCATTGTTGATTTTTTAAAAAATTTTAAAAAACTATTAAGAAAAAGAAACAACATACCTGCATATTCACGAAAGTTACAACATTGTAGTCATTATCTTCTTGCATTTAATTTTGAAGGAAATAAATTTTTCACAGGTTACAATGCTGAAGGGGAAAAGAATATGTGCATGTAACAACTTTTATTTCTGCTGTGAAGTAATATACCTTAAACAGTAGTAAACATTCTAATGAAATAGCAGCTGAAGCAGTAGAGCGTAAAATTAATATTCATCAAATGACAAAAAGGAGATGATCAGTTGATGGGCTGTTCCATAAATTTTGCATGCATAATTCAAATTATGTTTAGCAATTCATGGATCTCAGTTACAGCCCTTTTTTTATTGTCAAGTCACAAAGTATATTTGTTCAATTAATAATATCACTTTTTTTCATGGCAAAGTTTAAACAATTCAGATGTCAGGTATGTGATCCAACCATGAGTGCTTTACAAATGGGGTGCAGGGCTTTGGGGGAACAAATATAGCAAAGATTTTACTGAATACAAAGACAACAGAGCAACTTTTCACTTCTTTTTTTTTTTTTTTTAAATATATGTATAACTTCAGCATAACTTCAGCTCCTGGGGAGTGACTTAAACTAAAACTAAAAAGCATTCCAGTTTCCAAGTTCATTAGGTGAACATTATTGAGACTGAAAAGTCTGCAATTAAAGCTATGAAATACAATACCATACAGATTGCTATAGAGAAAGTGTTGAAAATAGTTGAGACATAGGACAATTTGTATATGATACACAAAGAATTTATATGTAGTAACTGAGAAAGAGTCTGACATATTCTGCTGTTTGCATTTGATATCCAGATAGGAATAAAATGTTTTTCTTAACAACAAAATCTTGAGCTTTAGTCCTTTCAGCCTAAGGATTATAACACAGACACAAAGTGATTCCGGCCCTTGAGTCTTCAAGAATAGTCAGCAATGAAAATGACACGGAAATGTAATAGTGAGAAAGTTATCAAGAAACTGATATGTTACTGTTACGTATCTGAGAATATGGTTGGAGATAAATGTAGCAAAGGAAGAGGCAAACAGCAGAGTACTATACAGCCACGCAGATCTCTGCTAGTTGGAATAAGGAGAGCACTGAAATTAAATATTTAGAGAATTTAGATTTCATTAACAATTTTTTTTTAATAAATTAACCGGGTAATTAAATGGAAAATAGCACAGTCAGTTGGACTATGAAAAAGCAGTATAAAGACAGTTTTTATCACTTAAGTACCAGTGTGCCATTGGAAACCTTATCATCACAGGTTTTAAACTAAATAATTTATCTTGTTGTGGGACTTTGAGGAATCTCTTCCACAATCAAAACACCTGAAAGAGGCCAAGTTAAGGTAATATATTGACTAACCGGAGAATCATTAACCAGGAAGAATATCCAAAAGGAAATACTTTCAAATGTGTCCAAACATTTAACTTGCCATTAGCGAAAGAAAAGTCTAATAATATGGAAATTCTCTTTCACAGATAATTTCAAAGTTGGCTTTGTTTTGAATTGCAATGAAAACCAGCATTTTTTACACAATCTGCTGAAGACCTTATTGAGAGTAGAGGGGAAGAATGGTGTCTGTCAGTCAAACCTACTTCTTGCTACTTATATCGGTGCTCATCAAACTTAAAATATAAAGACAAAACTAGACAAGCAATTTGAAAACAAAAAATGGATCTCTTGTTTCAGTGATATTGGAAGGATGTTTGACTACCAAAAAAACCTCATGGATTTCTTTTTACATAAAATTACTTTCAAATGCACACAATTCTTGAAACTTTACTATTGCTAGAACTGCACATTCTCAGAGGATTTAACGCTTCTGACTGGGAAGCTCCTTCTTAAGAAAAACAGCCACTAGGGCCCATATATTAGGAAAAAAACAAAAGTGTCAGTTGAGCCACAGGCCTGTGCTACCTATAGATACAGAGCATTTCATGCATCTGGATTGCTGAATGGGTCCCCGAGAGACATTTTACTCTGTGTAGCCCTGAGAAATAGAGTAGATATACATGATATTTTTGAATCTATTCTCCCTCTCTAGAGGCAGAGTACAATTTACATAGTGCTCCAAGTTATGAGTAAGAAAATGTATTAAACTTATTTGGGATTCTTTTTGGACACTTTTAGTCATCTGAGATGAAATCCTAGATATGCTGAATTTGCTGGGAGGCTCAATCATGATTTCTTTCACCCGTTAGTGTCTATTTCAGCAAGGCAAACTTGCATTTAGCCTTCTTAGTCATTCAGATTCTCCCCTACTGACTAGAAGAGAATGATTTAATATTGTGAGAATAAAAGTGGAGATCCTCAACCGTTATACTTTTTTTTTTCATTATGTGCTCTCATTTTCTTGTGATTTTATCCCTTTGTCCTCTCCTATTTGATTTTCTTGCTAAGCATCCATTCTAATAAAGTGCCATGTTCAATGGAGTTGCAGTGAGCTATTTAAATAATAGCA
The DNA here is from genome assembly GCF_037038585.1 of Patagioenas fasciata. Taxonomy (NCBI): domain Eukaryota; kingdom Metazoa; phylum Chordata; class Aves; order Columbiformes; family Columbidae; genus Patagioenas; species Patagioenas fasciata. Next base: position 103,614,287 of record NC_092520.1, on the reverse strand, counting down.
GGTGTAGATGTGTAGGAATTTTGATTGTAATGCGCTACTGCGAACTCATGCATGTATAGTGCAGTATATATTTCTGAAACCATTATGGCGATAAGCCAATCAGCTTGAACGCGCCAAAGGCACTTCTGCAAATGCACAGAGTTGATGGAATTCATTTCAGTCACCTATTCTTGAGGTAGGATTAGAGCAAATTTTGATCAGTTCATGTATCTCCAATTTGGCCTGTAGCTTTGAGCTCTGGCTACAGCAGAGCTCTCAAGCTGAGCGCAGATGGGGCTGGATAGTATCTGGGTGAGAGGTTTCCAAAAAAATCTAAATGCTGCATTGTGTAGGTGTTGATAACTCAGTAGGCAGTATGCTTCCCTCAGATCTGCTGCTTATATCTGCGCCTTTCACCATGGTAGCAAATGCCAGCTTGCTAGAGGTATTTCCTTTGAAGATAAGAGATAAGATCGAGTTACTTATCAGTTGAAAATCCTATAATATGTTCTCCAGTACTAGTCTTGATATTGTGTCTAGCTTCCAGCTCAAGCAATTCAGTTATATCGTCTGCTTTTTCCCATTTCATTTTCAAAAGTAGCAAATTAGAACTGCTGTCAATACAGAACAGCTATGGCTGCATTTTGCAGAGAATTAGTTGAGGCTATCTGTACTAGAAGAAAGGGGATTTGTTCTGGGTAGTAGGCACAACCAACTGCAAAAGCTCACATATCTGTTGAGAAGCTCTTACCTTTAGGACTGTTACTTTGTTAGTATAATCTCTTCAAATTATTCCAAGTCTTACAGTTAAGCTTTATATTTTGAGCTATGACTTCAGTTGTACAAGAGGACCTCAGTTAGAAGTTCAAGCTGCATTGCAGCTGGGAATGCTTTCAACATATTATGCAGATAAATATAGCATGATTTACATCTTACTTATGAAGCATTTGCACATCCACTAGACACAACGTTGAACAAGAACTAATATGGACTGCTTTGCGGCGGAGTAGAAAAGGTCACTTCTGAGGGTGCTTGCAGCACATCTTACCCATTGGTTTTAACACTACTTTGCAATCCAGGATAGGTGTTTCTCAGATCCACTTCTAACACTTTCGCTGCTTAGGAAACTCTATTAAGGTCTTCAAATCTGAAGGACATTTTTACTGAGTTCTCTCACACTGCAGCTGTCCATGGAAACTGAAAGTGAATTTGGTGCTCAGAAGCTATGCTGAAATACCACCAGGAATTGGGGGGTGGATGATGTGGCACCATGGCCGTGTGAAACGTCAGTCATGCCATGGGCCAAATTCTGCTCGATTTACTTTTCCTGCCTGTAGAAAAATCAGTGGAGTTGCATGAATGTATACTAACTAAGCATCTAGGCCCGAATTTGCTAACCTACTGACATTACTTTGAAATTACACAGTGGATCGCTGAATATTTTCCTGCTTCACACTGTTTACAGGTAAAGTGAGTTGGACAAAGTATAATGGTGGAGGTAAGAATGACACTGTGAAGCTATATGGAGGAATGTTACTTTTATAAAGTGCTTAGTAATCAAAACCTGCCTTTGCACACACTGACACACCATCGCCACATCTCAGTAACCCGCCCCCAAAACTAACAAATGTAGACAGGATGATAACTGATGTAATTTTGGTGATGGAATTATATATGATCTACCAAAATTTTTTCAAGAGATGTTGTCATCCTGCTCTCTTTAGAAGAAATACAGAAAAAAAATAATATAATGGGAGTGTGTTTTGAAAGACAGGAGTTACAGCAGCCTAACATGCAGATTATATCTGTAATAGAATGTCCATAGCTATTGTGTATCGCTAAAACAAAAGCAGACAGGATATCAAATTTGGCTCAGAAGGCAGGTGGTTAGGATGGGTTATCTCTTTCATTCTCTTGCAGTAGAGTTATTTTTTCACTCTTACTGAGTTTTTGGTCGCTGTAGTTACAAGACAAGCTGAATGTGTCAGGTTATCTGTGCACCCACAGAGGCTCAGAGAGACAGTGGAGGGAGGAAGACCAAACAATACCCTACCCAGCCACTGCCAGGTCCATCCTAGGAGTCAGCAGCCCATCAAAGCCCAGGAGGAGCACAGGGACATGACAACAGGAAGCGGGGGAACCCAAACTGAAGACTCAAAGGGAAGGGGACTCTATCCAGGTCCTTCCCAGGGCTGTCCCAGCAGAGTTTCAGCTCTCAGGTGTGAAACCTGTCACCATGAGTCATTTGGGGCAGCTTTATGGACCACCTTGTGGACTGAGGGTGGTTGCTGTCTAGGGGTGGGATGAATTATGGAATGCAGGGGAAGAACATTTTAGGATTACACAGAATTTACTGGGCAATATTTAAGGGAAGAAGAGGAAAGAAAGATGAGGAAAAGAGAGAGATTAGGCAATTTGAGGCAAAACAAATGGAGGGATAAAAAAGTAAATGGGTCCACTTGTGTGTAAGTAAGGTCAGTGCAGTTGTCTGGCCCTGCCATGCATTTGCTCATCACAGTCTGCCTGTCTGCTTATCAAAGTCCACCTTCAACTGCTTTCCAGTAAGGGGCTCTTTACCCTCTGTGTGTGTCTGTCTGTCTGTCTGTCTGGGGATCTGTGGTGCCAGCAATTGGAGCATGGTTGCAGCCTGGGAGCTCATGTGTCCAGGTGCCATCAGCTGGGGAGACTGAGTAAGCCTAGATGCTGAATAGATCCACTTTGTGGAGATTATCTCTCTCTCTCTCTATATATATATATATGTAATATATATATATATATATTCTGATTAATGGTCCCGTGTCCTACCCAGCCAGAGAAGGAAGCAGGACAAGGCCATTGGTGCTGCTTGTGTTTTATGAATGCTCTGAGTGTCCACCTGTGACCTGCACAGCCAGCTGTCTGTCTGTATATGTATATATGAGGTGCTTGAGTGGGCTCTGTATGTGGGTGCCTGCTGAGAATATGTTCTCAGCCTTGCTACCGGTTGGACCTGGGCACACAGTGGTAGCAGCCTTGCCTCCCTCAAGCTGTCAGATCTGGCATGATATACTTCATGTTATATTTGGAATTTCCCCTTCCAAATCCCTCTAACAGAATGAAGACCAGTTTTTAACGGGTCTGAGCAGGTCTGCTGCTCAGCTTCCTGAATGCAGTTCTTTCCTTTGACAGGACAGATTTATTTCACTTGTCAGAAGTAATGTCTGCCCGAAGAGTCCACTGGTCACCATAATAGCCAGGAGATCCTCAATCAGTGTTAGCAATCATAATGTGCAGACTTTAAAAGTCCCCATTAAAACTATTCAGATACAACCAAACATCTTAATACATCCTGCCATTTAAGTGTTAGATTATTAAAGGTTCAGACAGAGCTCAGTTACAAATGGAAGAGGTTCTTCAAGGTACAAAGACTGTCTTGTATATCTACCTTTCAAAACTCCATATGTTAACAGGGACTGCTCATCCAAATTAATAACTAGGCACATTAATGAGGACTTGCTTAGATACACAAAATTTGTGTGATTGCATGTGCATATGATAGCATTGGAAAGTGTTGTTCAATGGGAATAATTTCTTTATATCAATAGTCATATGCAAAATATTTTGAAGGATTAAACTATTTAAACTCAGAAAAAAATACTTCAACAGAGATTAAAAAAATCAGATTTCAAGGAAAACTGAAAGGTGTCACAGAACATAATAGCTAAAAATGCTGAGTTTCATTACACTGTGAGTTATAGAAGAAGATTAATATTCATTGTGCAGATTACTGGAAAAATCCATAGATGTTTAAAAACCTTAATTGGCTATTCCAGTCTCAAGAGAGAGGGGAAAAAAGCCTGTTATTGAAAAGTGCATGAGCAAGAAAGAAAGCTTTTGATAATGTCAGCATGGATCCCAATCGCTTTTTCACTGGCACAAGGTGAATATTGAGTAGTGTAATTTCCTTCCCTTTTAGGCTGTGCTTTTTTACATGTCTGTAAGGACATTCTGAAACAGGCTTCAGGGTTGTTTTTTCCTCATTTCTTAGGATGCACACAAACAGTATCTTCTTTCTTCCCCAGCAATAGCAATGACATTTTACTATTTCCTTAGTTTTAACCAGTTTAATGTGCAGAACAGCACAGTGTTGCACAATGTCAGCAACTCTGCAGAGCAAAATGTTGATGGAAATGGCAGACTGCTCGTAGAGGCAGTGATGGGGTTATGGGAATCCCAGACTCTCTGAAAAAAAAAAAAGAGTCAATGAGGGTCTCTGGGAAAATATGGAGCAGCAACATCTGTGTTTCACTGAGCTCTCATGAGAGAAAGCATTCTGGATGTTTTTTATTACAGGCTTTTGATGAAACTGAGATGGCACCATCGATGTTTCCAAGATTAGAAATGTTAACATTTCCTTCACCACATTTGAGAGCTGCTTTTGATACAGTATGGCATAGCAGACACGGGGAGACCTGCTGTGTTGCAGATTTTGCCAGGCTCTATAGCAGCCATCATCATATACGCCTTTAATCTTTCTGCTTTTGTTTTATTGCATTTCATGCCCTAGCAAAATTCCTGGTGTATAAAAGCCTGTGTTTGTGAAGTAGAAGTTCTGCAGTAATGACAGTGTTTAGCTTTTGATGTAAACATTCTTCTTTGGGCACGTTGCAAATGAGATTAGCTATTTTCCTTTCGTATCCTCTGCATACTAATTCCTGCAGAACTGCTACGTTACATAAGCACTTGGTTCCTTTTCTCCTTTTCCCTTCTATTGTTTAAGACAGTTTAAAGAAGTAAATCAAAATCCACAGTTAAGTGGAACCTGATTCTCTCGGGAAAACATAATAATGGTCATTGAGACAACTGCACATGCTGATATCGTAATGAACTGATGTCAAGCACTGCATTTCGTAGCCTCAAGGAAATTAAGCACTGAAAATTATCCACCCAACAAGTTTCCCCACCCACACTGACAGTTTAAGAACAGTCCCTCTAGGGTATTTCTAAGTGTTTTGATCAGTCTAGTTGTCACCAGGGCACCCCAAAGTCAGTTTTAGGCGGACAACAAGTTCCAAAATAGTCTTTATTCTAGCTGGAGAAGCGCAGCCAGTAAATTGACTAGAAACAGGGTTTATACAATTAGCACTCCGACAACATAAAATACAGGTTCAAATATCAGTTGAGGAGATTATTGGGGTACAGCAAAATAAGAATAATGAGGATCCACAGTGTGCATGCACACACTCACAAGAAACAAAAGCAGAGCTCTCTGACTCCAGGATATCCACAAGAAATAATCACTCACCTGGGTTAGGCAAGGACTCACACTTGCATAGTTAGGCAAGGACTCATCCAAGGATATATCCAGTAAATAACCACTCACCCAAACAAGGAGGTGAGGTCCTCTCAATTTCTAGGAAGTCTCCTTAGATGGTGTCTCAGTCTAAGGAGAGTGCTCTAGTCCACAAACCCGCTGCTCCAAGAAGGCCACTTCAAGGCAACCTTTGGTGGGAACCCCGTTTTATAGTCTGGTCAGATCTGGCTGTGGGCATTACAACACGGTCCAGAAGCTTTGCAGCTACTCTGGGCACCTCCTCTGCTAACGACCCTGTCAATTGACTCAGCTTCCTGTTAATGATCCTGTCAATTGACCGAGAGTCCCACTCCTCCTGCCCCACCAGCTGGTGGAGGTGGAGTTACCCTGCCCCAGGGTAAGGGAGGACTTGACTATCAACACAGTGGGACAGGCACAGTGGGGCACAAAAGGTGCTAAAAGAGACATCAACTACCCCATTGAAGGCTCCAGATCTCAGGCGGATGTGCAACTGCCACACTGTTTTTTAAATTTCACAAGTGTCAAGACCACTTAGAAAAAAGAAAATCCAAGAGATATCAAATACTACAACCATGAGATTATAAAAGTGTTCTGATTTACCAAAATGCAATGTATATCTACGCAGAATGTTTAGAAATGCAGCTGGAAAATATGTTTTAACCCTGGTTATTGACTATCAGAAAGTGCCACAAGACTATACAAGAGAGGTATAAAAGAAATTAGTATAAAATATTATCTATAAAAGATTCACTGTGCTGTTTAAATTTTGACAAAATATATAAAGGAATTGTAGAGAAATATTATTCATAAGTATTTTTATCCATTCCAATAGAAAATCTTGAAGTTGTAGTTCAGGAGCTATATTGAATAAATGGGTGTCCAGAGGAGATAAGAGGTCTAAGAAACATGAGTGGTTGAAAGAATCCAAAGAAGTAGGTTTCCACAAAATTATGTGTAAGATTAAAAGCCTTCAAATACGCAAGGATCTTCTGCCGCAAAGTTTATCACAGAATCACAGAATGTCAGGGATTGGAAGGGACCTCGAAAGAGCATCTAGTCCAATCCCCCTGCCGGAGCAGGAACACCTAGGAATCTGTCCAGGTGGGTTTTCAATGTCTCCAGAGTAGGAGACTCCACAACCTCCCTGGGCAGCCTGTTCCAGTGTTCTGTTACCCTCACTGAGAAGAAGTTTCTTCTCAAATTTAAGTGGAACCTCTTGTGTTCCAGCTTGAATCCATTACCCCTTGTCCTATCGTTGGTTGTCACTGAGGAGAGCCTGGCTCCATCCTCATGACACTCACCCTTTATATATTTGTACCATCTTTGTCCAAGCTGAAGAGAACACAGCTCCCTCAGCCTTTCCTAAAAAAAAGGGAGGTGCTCGACTCCCTTAATCATCTTTGTTGCCCTATGTTGGACTCTCTCCAGCAGTTCTCTGTCCTTCTTGAACTGAGGGGCCCAGAACTGGACACGATATTCCTGATGTGGTCTCACCAGGGCAAAGTAGAGGGGAATGAGAACCTCTCTCGACCTACTAACTACCCCCCTTCTAATACCCCCCAGGATGCCATTGGCCTTCTTGGCCACAAGGGCACCGTGCTGGTTCATGGTCATCCTGCTGTCCACCAGGGCCCACAGATCCATTTCCCCTATGCTGCTCTCTAATAGATTATTCCCCAACTTATACTGGAACCTGGGATTGTTCCTACCCAGATGCAAGACTCTGCACTTGGCCTTGTTATATTTCATTAAATTTTTCCCCACCCAACTCTCCAGCCTGTCCAGGTCTCGCTGGATGGCAGCACAGCCTTCTGGCGTGTCAGCCACTCCTCTCGGCTTCGTGTCATCGGCAAACTTGCTGATAGTACGCTCTATTCCCTCATCCAAGCCACTGATGAATATACTGAATAATATCAATGTGGCTGGTGAATAAGTTAAGAAAATGGACAATTATGGTACAATACAGAAGGGTCGGCTTAGACGCCTAGACAACTTTAGAATTTTCAGCGTAGTGACACAGAAATAAACTGAATGGGAGGTATCTTAGAGACGCCATCACTGAAAGTTTTAAAAACAAGAGAACAGGAGGATGGATTAGAAGATCACCTGAAATCTCTTCCAGCCACACGACTGTTTAGAAGAACAGAATATATATGCACTATAATTTATAACCCGTTTCAGCTTTACTGCTTCTTTTGTTTTTTTTCATTGTCACCTTTACTCTTCTGTAATAAAATAACTGATATAAAAAGGATTTCTTCGTTGAATTACCCTTCTATGGTTTATATAAAGGAGATATTGAGAGCATACCAAGTCCAACCATACTGAATTTTTTTGAAGTCAGGCGAAACTTTAAGTGCTTACTTTGTGCTGTCAGCAATTGCTTTACACTTATAAAGGTTCCTAGTCTGTCCCATAAGGTGGCAAATACTTTCAAATGTTTGTCCCAACACATAAGGCGGTGACAAAAAGGGAAAATATGGATAACAGTCAGTATCGCTCAATACTGAAAAGAGCAGTCATCTGCCTCTTCCACAATGCATCTTTAGTAAGGGGTCTTCATGTCTTAGCTGTTTCTGGGCAGAATTTCTAGATAGAATAACTAGTTCCAGGTGATTCCCATTAAGTGTCTTAAAGTTCAGCTGCATTGTCCACTTAATTTTAAGAGTTACTGAATGTTAATTGGGCTGTGATAATTTGTCAGTAGCAAATGCCAGTAAAAGTTTTGTGTTCACAACTCAGTTATCACAGAAGTGATAGCAGGAAGCTGTTGCAAATAGGCCTAAAAGTAGCAACTTTTTGAGCTTTGGGACTTCTTTATCAGAGCTGGCTCAGCCACAATTTTTACAGAATCACAGACTGGTTGGGGTTGGAAGGGACTGCTGGAGATCATCTAGTCCAACCCACCTGCCAAAGCAGGTTCACCTAAAGTAGATTGCACAGGAAATGTGTCCAGGCGGGTTTTGAATGCCTCCAGAGAAGGAGACTCCACAACCTCATGGGGCAGCCTGTTCCAGTGCTCTGGCACCTCAAAGTAAACAAGTTTCTCCTTCACATTCTGATGGAACCTCCTGTGCTTCAGTCTGTGCCCGTTGCCCCTCATCCTATCATTGAGCACCACTGAAAGGAGTCTGGTCCCATCCTCTTGATATCCACCCTTGAGATATTTGTAAATATTGATGAGATCCCCTCTCAGCCTTCTCTTCTCCAGGCTGAACAGACCCAGCTCTCTGAGTCTCTCCTTATGAGAAAGATGTTCCATACCTCTAACCATCTCTGTAGCTCTCCACTGGAGTCTTTCAATTTCTGTGCAGTTTAGCTGATCTGAAAATCAGATAGAAAAAGTTCATACGGTACAGGTCATAAATACTTCCTCACGCATTTCACCTTGTTTGGGAGTAGCTAATGCTCGCAGCTCAGATCCCACCTGCAACAGGATTTTACTCTCTTGACCTTATTTGAGAGTCAACTGATAGAGAAGGAGGATTTCCACCTAATCGTTCCAGACATTAGAAATGCAACACTGCTCCTCAGCTTCCCAGAAGTCCTCCCTAACAATCACCTCTAGCTCTGGTTCATCAGGACACTGGAGTCTTTGACAAAGGACTAGCACAGTGGATGAGTGCTGCCTGCTAAATTCCACCCTTTTGAACACAGACTCATATCTGTTCCTATGTTTTCCTGACTTAGTAAACACAAGAAAGAATCTCCAGCTTGCTCCAATACCGATCATTCTGGTCATTTGGTCACTCACTCCTAAGGGCTTATTGCAGTTTCAAAAATAATAAGAAGATTTGACAGCTGGGATAATATAAACTGGATTCTCTCTTTCTTTGAGAAATTGATTAAATTTTTTAGTTCATTCTTACTTAAATTTGGCAGATATTAGTTGTGTACTTAAAGCCTAGAACAAGAGGCCTGCCAGCTCCTGGCATGAATGGGGTTACATGCATGAAAGTTTCCTTTCTAAATACCTCTGTCTTCTATGCTTGTATGCTTTACTGGGTTTTTTTTGTTATTTCTCTTATCCCAGCTGCACTAGAAAAATAAGACATGGGTTGTCCTGCTTTATTTTGCTATGTATGTGTACATGTGTATGGTCACGCGTATATGTGAGAAGCTGGACCACAGTCTCAGCTGAAATAAGACAGCTGAAGATTTTCCAGAAGTGAGGGTGATTCCAAGGGCTCCAAGTTTCACTTTGCCAAACTGCAGTGACTGACAGTTCTGTGTATAACCTGAATCTAGCCCTACTCTGCCAAGTATGAACTAATAACTCCACTGTAAAATAGGTATACTGGGATCAAATGCCATCTAGAGGTCTTCATGTCTCTTAATTCACTCTGAACAAAGCCCAGAAGTCCCAACGAAACTGGATGTCAAATTTTCAGGCAGTTCAGTTTAAGCAAGGTGAAATTCATCCTGTGTGACAAAAGGGTGAGTGGTAATACAAAAGGAAAAGACAGGTTATTTTTCCTGAACCTGAAATTAGTGTAGTTTTCCTTATATAAAATAAGTAAATAACATAAGTACACACAGAAGAGAAGGTGTCTGTATACCATGTGTGCTTTTATAAACACTTGTGTGGTTATTTACCTACATCTAGACATGTTGTGAATATCTAAAAGAAGGTGGACCAATTTGATTGCTGACAGAAGCAGTGACAGGACTGCTGATTTGTATCAACAGCATGAATGATTTGTGGATTTGTGCACAGTGCCATCTAACAAGTTATAGACCTGTGTCCTCACAGTGCTTGTTGATTTAAGAACATTTTTGTTGAATTTCCTCTGTCGGTCTCTAGTGGTTTCAGCTATTTAATCTTACTTGTGTACATTTCACATTTAATTACTAGACTTCCATAATTTAAAATAAATGTTAAGAGTGCTAAGACAATATGTGCATGCAGATTGCTGCATGTAAAATTTCAAAATGTCTTGATATAATATTTGTTTACACTGTTTGGTACTTTTTTTCAAGGAAGGAAAAACAGATCACCAACTGGCTGACATTTTAACTTATTTTATTTAAATTTTGGCCATATATTGCAATGCTTACAAGGTCCACTGGAGGAATAAATTCTGTCTTTGAAGAGAAATGAAAATGACTGACCGTGTAATAAATTCCAGTCAGTACATGAGGCCACTTCAAAAGAAGTAAAATTAAGCTTCAGAACCACACCTTTGGGAGCAACGTTTCTGCTTGTTAGGTATTAACAGCATTCATAGTCTATTCACAGCTATGAACTGCTGCGAAATTTAAACTGTTAAAAAGACTACCCAAGCAAAGGTTAAATATTAAACCTCAAAAAGGAAGATTATAAATAAATGCCATGTTTTTTCTTATCTAAAAGAAACACTCCTAACCATATTAATGAAAAACGCAAGTTGATTTCTAAATTATCTTTTCTCAGATCTCTTCAGAGAAAAGTATATTGCGTGACAGTAACCTCTGCCAAATGGTGATTTGTGATTAGCAAATGGTTCCTGGACTGCTGATGTCACAGCCCTGACCACAACCAATGGGCATCTATGCTGAGGTGGGTGGGAATGGCTTTTTGTAGACCACTGCCTCTATCTAGCTGTGTCAGTCACTGCAGAGATTGCAGGACTAAACTGCTTGGCAGGCTGTTCTTAGTTAAAATGTCTCTAACATCCTGGACAGCTGGGAAAAAAAAAAAAAGTGCTTAGGAGAAGATTCGTGCCCAGATGCCAGGGATACAGAGCAAACAGAGAAAATGCTTAAAAGTCCTCAGAAGTCATGTTAATATCTGAACTGGAAAGTGGTCTTTACTGATACATTTAAGAACGGGAGGAGAAATGTTATGCTGAGTCTAGCGGCACAAAGCTGACAGCATAGCACTGTTTATCAGAAGATGGGACTGGAGTCAGGCTCCCACCTCTGCAGGAGACCCAGAGACCTGACAGAGGTCTCATCCACCATCCCTTTGGGCAATTGAAGCTGTGGGAGGCTCTTGACCCTTGCTCTTTCTGGCAAAGGCTGCATTATCACGGGAACATCCTTCTCCTATGCCCAGCCTTCCCTCCTCCTCTGCCTTTCTGAGGCCTTCAACAGGTTGTCCCACCACTGTTGACAGAGATATCCAGAGAGATCACCACTTGTGCGCAGCGGTGGCCGGGGCCATGTGGGCTATCCAATTCAGAGTTCATCCACTCTGCACAGAACAGAGTAGGGGCAGAAAAGGATCTGGCCCAGCACTTCTCCTGCACCGCGGAAAACTGTGCTGTAGACCACTGAGGGTCAAAGATCTCAGGCAACAGAATAGTTTTGCTTTCTTCTGTGAGCACCGCATGCTCACAAAGGCTGAGCAACTTGTTCTTCGCACCTCCACAGCTGCCACTACGGCCCCTTCTTCAACAGAGACACCAGTGGAGAAGAGTACAAGCCACCCAGTCATGTCAGGTTGGTAAAGATGCCTGTGTCCCCTTCTGTGTCAGCTTCTGGGGTAGGTTCTTTCCTGCTCTGCAATGTTTTCTGCACTTGACATAGAGTTCTCCCACAGGCACCCTTTTGCTCAAAACTCTGGCTTGTCTTGTGAGTTACAGTCTCTCTCCATCTGCTTCCAGTCAGTTCTTGGCACATTGTCCCCACACTAAAATCAGACCCTTTCCCACTCTGTCCCAGAACCATACTAGTCTCTTCTCTCCCATTCCTGTGTGGATTTCCAAGTCTTCAGCCTAGTTCTCCCTATAAGTAGTTTTAAAACTTCTGTCCTTGTCATTCCTATTCCTTTGACCTATGAAGAGACGCACTTTTTCGCCATTTCTCTGCAGCAAGTCTCGACAAATTTGTTTTCCCATTCACATTTCCTATGTAGTGTTCCCAGGTGCTTCCATCTGAGTAGACAACAGCTAAATGAGTAACAGTATTGCTAGTCCAAGAGAAATATGATAAGAATACAGAGAGTTCAAGGTAGGTTCGTTGTGCACAGAAGCAATATTTTTCATGACAACTTCAGAAAATTGAACAGAATACACAATTTGTTCAGAGGGAGATATTCCTGCTTATCAAACCTGGAGAGGTAAGCAGGTCCACCTGAGTCATGGAAACTTTTGGTTTTAGTGGCACAATAGATCCAAACTGTCTCAAGGTGACTATTCAGCTGAAAAATCCTTGCCTCTGATCAAGGTTCAGCTATTACAATTCATTGTTAGGACTACTGCCAACAAGTCTCCTTTGCCACTAGACAGAAAAGTCTGAACACTAGTGTGCATGTTAACAAATTCTGAGGCTGACAGATTTTATTTAGTCCTTAGCCAAGATTCATCTTCAGCCACTAACCACTATTTAAATGTTTTATCATTTTGCTTTGTGCTTTCATGAAGAGATTTGTCAGGCATCCTTGAAAGCTAGCTATTGTAAGTTCACATGTTGTTTACAGAGAAACAGGGAAATATATATATATATATATATATTTATGTTACAGACATGTTAGACTCAGAAGCCATTGTAAACTCACAGATCACTTATACACACACAGTAAATATTCTCCTTATGTATATGTTTATATTTGCTATGTGTGTTTACATGCATGTGTGTGTATAAATAAAAGAATCAACTCACCATAAAAACTAAATCTGCTCTATTATGATCTGAACTGGTCTGAAGTCTGAACTGGTAGTGAAGAGCACTTTACTTACATACTTTCTGTTATCTGCAATTTTGAGGAGCTCCTCAGGGTACACAACCCTACCCAGAGCTATGCGAGCACCAGAAGAGTGTCCGTTTAAGCTACTCCATTGTTTATCAGCATAGCAGTTGTGTTTCTTGCTTTGTTTTGTTTGCTCAGTGACAGTATCCTTGTTCATTATGAGATTCTTATTCCCATGGCAATACAGATCTCCATGATAATACTTATGAATGGATGAACTTGTCCCCCTGAAGATGTTTGGCTACCTCTCCAAAGGTAGCGTAAGTACAAGACAACAAGAGACCCCCCCTGCTCCTTACCTGAGTGTAGGAGCTGTGATTATCCCTTGCGCAAGGTGGCAGCAAAAGAAAGCTCTTCAAACTCGTTCATCTCCTCTGCACACCTCCTATTAAGGAGAGTAACTGCCTCAACTATGCTACTTGTGTTTTAAAAAACACTTCTTATTGCTAGTGACTAATACATATGTGAACGATACATAGACTTACTGATATATTTTACTTTGGGAACCCTATTATACTTCTCTCTACATTTTTTACCAACATACCCCAGGGGAAAGGCTAGAAAACTGCACACAGAGAAACAAATCCTCCTTAAATAATTGATTTTCACTTTTGAAAGAAGAATCTTTAAAACAAACAAACAAACAAACACAAACAAACTAAACCCCTGCTTTGGGTGAAATGATCAAATTCAAGATCAAAAAAAAAAAAAAAAGTAAGCTTGATCCTTAATTAAGACACCTTCATGCTAGCTGACAAATTCTGATGGATGTACCAGCAGTACACCATGGTTAAGCATAGTATTTTTATTCTATTTCTATAGGAATAAGCAGTATGAAGAATACAGCTTTTGAAATCCTAGCTAGCAATTACCTAGATCAAAAGCAAAGAAAAGCATGGAGTGCACCTCACTAGTTGTCCTGACATTATTCAGCATTTGTTGTTCGGATATCTTTAGAGGTCTTGTTTGCCTGTTGTTTTGAGGAACCAACATGTGTTGGATGGAATGTTTTACTGCAAGTGTTAGAGCCAGCCAAGCTACTTTAAATCTCAAACGATTCCTAACACATTTTCCACATATGGAAGAAAACCTTCTTTAATATTCTTTATAGACTTCAGCTCTGTTAAAGTCAATAGAAGTAGTTACCTGACTGCAATAAGCCTTTGATAGAGTCAGTATTTAAACTATGAGCAGAATTGACTGCAGTATCCCAACATTACTGAGATATGTGAAGTAAACAGCCTGTTCATTCCCTCTCCTGTGTGCCAACTATGTTTAGAATGTAAACCTAGACTGCTGCTTATTTTGAAAAAGCGGGGATTATTCACCCTGAAAGTACAATATAGCAAGTGTGATCTTTATTCATAGACATGGTAAAAGAATAGCCAGTTGACTTTGGATATGAACTTTCTCCACAACCTTGAAGCTTGTTTTGATGCCTGTAATCTTATTGCAAAAACAATGTGTTTAACAAAAATTAATTTCAGAACTTGAAGAATATTTTATTATGGAATACAAAAATACTATCTATGTAAAAACAATAAGTTAGTTTATTTACAGTACTTTATATTATTCTGCTCTAGGAATTCCTTTGCATTTGTTTTATTTTCATTATTTTATGTGCTTTTACAATTTTGCACAAAGCATTTCCAAAAGCATGTCATCCATGTTCACTGCTCCAATGATGGGCCTAAAGAATAGTTCAGCAATCACATTAGCATTAATAGATCTTAACAAGGATAGAACAACATTCAGCTTGGCAAATCTGGCTTCATCACCCCTGTGAATGAGTCTGACATGTTCATTTAAAGCTTGTTGTGCTTCCCTCTGCAGTCCTTCAATGTACTGTGTACACTGCAGTCCAGGTAGATCTGAAAAGAAAAATAAATTATTTTGTTTAGATAAGTTTTATCTACAAAACAAGATTCTTCTCACAGAACAAGTACGAACAGCTTACAGATTGTATTTTTCACCAAGAAATGAAACAAATGTAATTGCTAGAGGACTTCTTGTATGCAGAATCAACATGCCAAATTTTATACAGCAGTTCAAAATCTTATCATGTTGGTGTTCTGGACATTCAATACTCTTCTTCACTACACAATCTTGAAATAACAACATTTGCCAACATTCCTTTTAAGTGTTAAATAAGTTAGCTGATAAAACAAATACTTTGATTGAAGAATGCTCTTCAAAAGACCTTTAGAGTGACAAACGCAACCTGTAAGCAGTGAGGAATACAATAAAAATGCATTATTAACTTGTTCACTTCTACAAAATGCATCATTCACATTTAAGGCATCTTTCGACAACTGTTGCTGAGTAGCTCCAAGCAACAAGTGACAAGAAGCATCAACTCCAACGTATGCCAGAAAGTCTCCTGGTGTACCACAGTAAGGACTTCGGGACAGAAAGTGAAGAATTTCTCCTTTTCAGTCCAACACTTTGACAGTGGAGAATGCAGGAAGAGCCGTGTGCCACATTCACATGGCAGGACGCACTTAGGAAGTACCGTATCCAGCCTGTCGGCTGCCTTTCAACTAAGTCATCGACATGATAATCACTTGTTAGAGCTGCATCTATGGAGGTCTCCACAAAGAGAGATGGAAAACAAAACAAAACCAGACAAAAAGCCCACACAGCTCATCATAAATGCTACACACAAAGCCGAAACAGCACTTTGTTTCCGGAAGCCCTGAATCTCCTCTTGCTTTCCTTCGTGCACGCAAACCTCCGGGAGAGAGCAGCCTGGACCCGGCACCCTCGGGCGGCCGGTGACCGCGCCGGCGGGGAGGGTCCGGCAGCTCCAGCCGCCTCCCTCTGAGCAGACGCCGCCGCCAGCAGCCCCGCTGCTCCTAATTTCCCCGAAGCGGCTGCTTCGTGTTTGTTTCGCTCTTGGAAAGACTCTCTGGAAAGCGTCAGCCCCCGGGACGCAGGACCGAGCCGCAGCCGGACCCCTCCAGCTGGTAACGGCAGGCGGGGCAGCCGGTGGCGCTCCCTGCCTGCCAGCGGGGCCCTGGCGAGAGCACCGTGGGTGAAACCATCGTCCGCGTCCCCCTCCTCCTCCACCTCTTCCCCCGAGAGCAAAAGCCCCGGATTTTTCGGGGTACAGGAGGGCTCTCCCCGCCCGCCCCCCTGCCCCCGCCGCCCCTCCCGATCACTCACCCGGGTTGAAGAGCACCGTCCCCTTGAGGTAAGCGTACTCTTTGGTGCTGATATCCAGGCTCCAGCACTTGGCCAGGAAGCCCTTGATGGTCTGAATCTCGCCGGCCGAGGGCAGATGGGGACCGCCGCCGGCGGAGCCGTGGTGCGGCCGGTCCGGCGCCGGTCCCCGCGGCGGGGACTGCTCGCCCTGCCGCCGGGTGGTGAGGATCCGCTGCAGCATGCTGGGCTCCGCGCTCTCCACCGTCTCCAAGTGCACCCGGTCCTGCGCCAGCCCCAGCACCAGCAGAGGCGCCCAGCAGCTGCGGACCAGCAGGAGCTGCTCGTCCAGGGGCAGCTCCTGGAAGCAGGGCACGTTCTGGACGAAGCGCAGCGTCTTCACCAGCACGGCCGAGGCCGCCTTGCATGCCACCTGCGGGCTCCTCAGGGCCAGCCGCCGCCGCGACCCGCACGGGCAGCCGCGGGACGCCTGCCCCCGCCTCGGCCCCAGCCTCGCCGGCGACACCGCCCGCTCCTCGCTTCTGAGGATGCTGTAGAGGATGCTACTGTGCCGCCTGCTGTCCGTGCAGCAGCGGCAGCGCTCCACGCACGCCATGGCACCCGGGGGAACGGCACCCAGGGGCCGCGCCGGGCGGGCTGAGCCGCCCGGGAGGCTCGGCGGGGCAGCAGCAGTCCCTGCCACGTCGGCCGACGGAGAGACGCTCACTGCTCGCCCTCTGCCCGGAGCTTAACTTATAGCCGGCGGCTGTGTGTGTGTGTGTGCAGCCTCAGGCGCTGTACCAGCGGTTCAAAGGGGCAGACACTCTTTACTGGCTGGAAAAGAGAGAGAGAGAGAGGAGGGGGGAAAAAAAATGAAAAAAAAAAGAAAACCCTCCTCCTCCTTGCCTGAGGCAGCGATGCCTAGAGGGAGCCGGCGAGCCGGCCCCCCTGCCTATCGGCTGCGGCGTGATGGGCGGTCAAACACCCATCTCCCTCGCCCAGTGCGGAGCTGCGGGACGCCCCTTCTCTACCCCTCTTTCCTAGCCCGGTCCATTTTATACTATCCAGGGCCTCTTTGAACAGGTCAGGGCGGGACAAAGAAGGCAGCTCACACTGCCTTTTCGTATTGCCCCCGCCGTGCTGGGCAGCTCCCGCTGCCCCCTGGGGTCCCCACGGGCCCTCGTCGTAAAATGGCCACCGACCCCGCTTCCCTCCCGATGTTTTTTACCCGAGCGGTCTGTGGCAGGAGTGAGAAAAGGTATCCTGGATGGAGGGAGGGCAGAATTGGTCCAAATAATAAAATTTCAGCGGATCGGGGGAAAGAGGACGCCGCTAATGATAACAAGGGTTTTGGCACATGTCTGTCCTAAGGAGTGCGGTCCCATACACCAAATTTGCATCTTAGTGCTGCTCTGTGGGGAGGGAGATGCAGGTAGGTTCCTGCCCAAACTAGGGTGGCCCTGTGAAGATAGGGTGCAAGCAAGGCTCCATCAGGGTGCCCTGGTGCTGGTGCCCCTTCAGCATCTATGTGGATCCCCTATGAAACCCTCTCTCATGAACAGTTGCCTTCCTCTGCTTTTCAATGCATGACCCATCTTTGTGATCTCAGGTTGTTCCATCTACAAATTTAAAACATTTCCATTTTCCTTCCAGGCTCCACTTCTTCTGAAGTGAATCTTTCCTCCAAGACTTACATACACAGTTTTCTGCAACTCATGTCTTCCAAGTGGCATATGGACTTCAAAACAAGGAAGCAATCCTTCCAGGTCTTGATGTTTACACAGGAGGGATAGGGGAATAATGATTATCCAAGTGTCATTTTGCTCTTCAATGAGAAATAAGCACATTTACTTTCTCTGTAGAGCTGACTAAGAATGAGTGTAGTGCTACAGAAAGTAAAGAGTTCTGTCTGTGTGCCACATAGGAGCTAAACCAGAAATATTTTATATTTCTTGTCATCTGGAAGAACCTTGTCAGAGGTTTAGAGAAAGTAGACACTTGCAAGCAACCTTCTCTGCCTGCACCATCAGTATCTGCTACCAAGAGATGTCTAAATCACCCCTAGAAAGCTGCATTTTCTTATAATTAAAGTATGCATGGTTTTTTTTAGGCAAATATCATTGAGTACTTTGGATTTCTTAGAGACAAAATAACTTTAGGCTGGATCTCAGCAATTTCTTTTCCCTGTGAAGTCAGTCCTACTCCATCAGTTTACATATGTATAGAGTCATATAGTAATTTCTAAGTATTTTTTCACAATTGGACTCAGAAGAGATATTCTTTACAAATGACACAAAAAGCACTTTCATATAAGTCCATATAAAGCACCAGTGAGTTATCTTCCTCAAGTAAACCTTATTTTCCAAATACAGGTTGTCCAAAATCTGGAATATTATCCCTTTGGTTTTATCTATGAAATGCACTTTTTTCCACAGACCCAAATGTGATAAAGTCCTTTGTTGTTTTTGCATTAATGGAGAACAGTTACATTGCACCAAGAAAGTGACATCTGCAGTTAGCAGACAGGTAAGCTGGGTCCCTGAAGTAGGAAACAATGATGTTTCACCAAACATCCTGTAAGAAAATGAAAATGCTTAAAATTCCCAAACAAATTTAATGTTATCAAATGTTACCAAATTTTTGATTTACAAAGATTGACTGTTAGCTAGAAAACAATCCTTTATTTGTCAAGAACATTTCGTTGCCATTCTAGATTGTTTCCTGTTATCTTCATCGCAATTTTCTGAACTTTGTTGTATTAGGATTTTAGAGGGTTTCTTTTTGCCTTTTTTGTCTTTTTCCTTCTTAGTTTTTTGGGGGTTTGTTAGGGTTGTTTTGTTTGTTTGTTGTTTGCTTGTTTGTTTGTTTGGGGGGGATGGGGTCTACTAACTTCAGAGGTAAATCTTGCCAAGGGTTCCTGAGCTTTTAATTGGCTTCACTAGCACTTCTTCCATGAGGTATATATTGGTAGGCTCACTGTGGAATTTAACAGTGTTTTCTATGAGTCTGTAACTTGGAAGGTATCTACGGGAAGACTTTGTACAGTCGAGACTCAGATCATTGCCTTTGCAGTTTCAACCGTGGATTACAACCGTGGGAACTTTCAGCTTCTTATGAGAAGATGCTGCTTACACAGGGCCATAGACAAAGGCAATATTTAACTTTTATACCCGGTCTATAACAAATGCTTTTCCTGATGTACCAATATGGGTTGTAGGTGTTTCATTTTTCAAGGCATTGCTCTTTCAACCAAGTCTCAAATGTAGATGCAGTTCTACTGTCTTATAATGTTTTTGCTGCTACAGTTAATTTTCTAAATCAATTTATACAGAAAGGGTTTATCTTTGATAATAACATCAATATGGGTATCCCATACTGAAACTGAAACTTAATTTACTATATAGTGCCAGAAATTACATTACTGCAGTTTTAAGT
This sequence comes from Patagioenas fasciata, assembly GCF_037038585.1. Taxonomy (NCBI): domain Eukaryota; kingdom Metazoa; phylum Chordata; class Aves; order Columbiformes; family Columbidae; genus Patagioenas; species Patagioenas fasciata. Next base: position 103,594,746 of record NC_092520.1, on the reverse strand, counting down.
GTACCTCCTTCTCTCATAAGTGCACATAAGCATTCATTTCTGTCTTCCTAACTCTTAATGTATCTTACTGTATCCTAATGTACACAGCATTTTATTCAGGATAGATCCTCTCTTTACCAGATAAAACATCAAGAATATCCTACAAATACATATTACTGTTTTTCACATTGATATTTAGCAAGTTGAACAGTCTTTATTTTCACATCCAAGTTCTTCCTGTTCATAGCATTCAAGCTAAATTAAAGGCAACAAAGCTTTCTATTTAAAAGCAAGACAGGTAATTATGTTTTGATGGAAAATGCATGAAAACACTTTTAGCAAAAAGTGGATGTATCCAATTTCTGCTAAAAGATCTAATGTTACATGAATGTTACCAAGCTCCTTGTGGTACAGTCATTAATAGATTTACATGCTTCCAGACAAAAGATTACTTATTTGTGTATTTTTCGGTTGGCCTTGGTTTGGGTTTCTTCTGTGTTTGTTTTGTTTTGTTTTTAACTCAGACAACAGCCTTGGTTATGAAGGTAAGCTGGTGCAGTCTGGGCAGTCTTACTGTTCCATGTTGCTCTTCAGTGTCTTTGTATCACTCATCTGGTAGCACATTTGGTTCTTGGCCAGAGGGCAAGACTTCAGTTTCAGAACAAGACCAAACAAGCATTTGTTTTTATGCAGTCAGTGCTTCAGTGTATTATTAGCTTAAGAGAGAGCTTTTTTTCAGAGGGGAATAGGATCCTGATGTCCTCTAAATACCTACTATTCTTTCCAGTAAAAGTGCTGAAAAATAAAATTTGATCTTAAGATCAGATGTAAAACTGAGACTCAATTTAGTGATTAGCAAAAGAGAAGTTATTTTTTTCTCTGGAAAAAAAACCACAACAAACAAACAAAAAAACAAGATTGAATGTGGAATATGTTATGAGAATATGATTAGAAAGATAGCTTTTGTATAAGACAAATACTCCATTAAAACAAGGTTTTGGAATTCAAGTATATTGCAGGTTTTTATGTGTTTCTTATTGTGACTGTCCATTTGTTACACTGACCGCCATTCATAGCTCCCCTGTTTTACTGGAACGTTTACTTGAAAATAACTGGGGATTAAGTGAAAAGGATCACCATGAGCAATGTTCTACCTATATGCTGTACCAGGTATTCCTGATGGCACTGTTGTCTCCTTCCTTGATGGGCAATGGATTCCTTGGGAGGATATTGAGAGCCTGATTGATGCTGCCTGACAGTTGATGTGTACCGGGTCAAGAGATGCTGACCTGAATTTACAGAGCTTTTGCAGCTGTAAGGCTGTGATTTGACTATCATTACCATATTCCACCACCAGATCACCTAGTGGTATGTGTTTGTTCTGGATCAAGATGAGCATATGGTCATGTTTTTATGGAATTAGCCAGAGTGTATTAAAAAGGGTTTATACCAGGCTTTGACCTTTCTGCCAGCAGCTTGAAGGCAGGTGATGTTTAATCAGGTATAAACTGTAATGGTGCAAAATCAACCCTTGAACATTTCTTAAACAAACCTGAAACTACAAAATGGATTGTTTTTTTTTCTTTGTCAGATGGGTGCTTTGCATCATGTAGCCATGGCATTTTGGAAACAGAAGCAGGAATTCTGAATTTAAATTTATTGTCGCTGAACTGTGCACTTTACTGTCATATTTCCACTGGCAGATAGCCTTTGTATATAGCGGACGTTTTTTTCTCTCAGCCATGTGCTAACTCACTTTAGTTAACACAACTAGGATTCAGGGAAGGCAAAATTAGGGGAAGAGAAGAAACACTGTGAACTTTTTTTCCAGTTAAGAGCACTCAGCTCCTTCCCATTAAAAATAATTAATTGATCTTTGGTCTCTGAAAAGAGCTGTGGGTCCCAGCAATCTAAAACCATTTTTTATATGCTGTTGGGGGACGGTCATTTCAGTGTTTAAATGTAAGTAATACACTTTTTTTTTTTTTTTTTGTCAAAAGTGAGTTCATACAGCTCCCAAACACCTGCCAGTGTGCCATGTTTAAGGTTGCAGTCCCTTCGGACTGACTGAAAACAATTCAGTATCTCACTGGAGCTTGAAGAGGTGACTCCCACAGACACCCTTGCTGCCACTGCATTCCTTATGCCGGTTCTGGCACTCACCTGACACCTTGGTGAGCCAAACTCTGTTACGAAGCTGGCAGCATTTTTATAACAGCCACCACAAGAAAGGCAGTAGAGAAATGAGATACTCTGAAATGTGCTCTCCTTGGTTTATTTTCCCCGTTGATGCTTTTTAAGTTCCTGCCCAACCTGACATATCACTTACGTGATATGGCAGACCTCTGCTTGGCTGAGTCAGCAAAAATCCTAACCCATCAAGAAGAAACATGTAGTTTTCTGCCAGTTTACTGAGCAATATTACTCAGTAACACTGTACTGAAAGGTGCTGAACCCTGTAGTGTCAAACTAAACACAAAGCCACTGTTTAACACCAAAACTGGCATAACCTCCATTTGAATGGCCATTTATTAACAGAGAGAAAAGTATTTTTAAACAAGGCAAAGTCTGAACAAGAAGATTTTGCTTAAGACATTTTGCTAAAGGACAGATCAACAGAAGATTAATTAAACCTTTTATCTGAGCTATATCTGTAAGATCTCATGGTGGAAGGAGTGTTTTCAGAATCAAACATTTCTGCATTATACAGCGAGCGATCAATAGCTGGAGAAGAAGGTGGATTCAAGATCTAGGAATAGCAGCAGTGTGAAAGTTTGGGTTAATTATACAACTCTACTTATTTTGTAAATATTATTGGTGCTTTCACCCTGTCACTCATCCTTATTTTAGTTTCCTCGCTGCCTGGGTGGGTAAATGCATTTTTAAAGATCACAGAAGTTCATTATGAGACTTTACTCTGGGCTTAGGTACACTGCAGGCAGACAAAGTTCTCAAAGCACAGGGAATTTTCTTCCTTGTCACACACATTATTACCTGGAAGGCTGGGGTAAAGCTGGAAATTAGACCCAGGTTTACAGAATCTCAGTGCACTTTCTTGAACATAAGAACTGAACTCATTCAGCCAGGAATTAGATGAGTGCCAGAGCAGGTGGAAAGGAGTGGTGTGAGCTGCCTTCCAGGAGTGGGGGGAGAAGGGGGAAAGAGCAGGACCACTGCTGCAAGTCATTATTCCACTCAGCCACCATGTGGAACTGCTTCCTCAGGGAGGTAAAACCCTAAAGCCTGAGAGCAGAAAAACTAGAGGTAGGAGAGAGAGGGCTTGGAATAATCTTTGTTTTTTAATTGTTTTTTTAAATATCATCTGAAATTGATCTGTACTCTTGCTAATGATACTTGGATAGCAGAATCGTGTTATATAATGTTAGTGTAGAAACAACTTTCAATTACTGAGCTTATTACATTTATTTGCCTTGAGGAATATGTTGCTGATACAGAACAACAGATGAATAGCAGGAAAAAAACTGGCAAATTAAGCTCTTTAATGCACTGCTCAAGGTTGTGGCATAAAGAAGAAAATACATTCTAGCACCAGTGTTGCAATAGGACACTGTATATCCATTACGCTGAATCTTGAGTTGAAATTTCTGTATAAATACATATGTTATTGGAGCTGATTGTCTGAGACTGAAAAGTTCACTAATATATTTGTGAGTAATATTGTAGGATACACTGCTGATTGAAAAAAAAAAAAAAAACCACATAAAAAAAAAACCAAAATCACCAAACAAAACCAACATTTGAATAGGCTTATAGGTTAGCCTGCATTTTATTTGCAAATCAATGTGAAGGCTTTTAAAATCCATACATCTTTCTGTAGGTTTTAATTCAGACATATTTCACCCAAGCTGGGTATTTAAAAATACCATCTGTCTGGTGAATCAGTGATATGATTTCTCATTAAATCAGGTTCTTGTTATGGTATTATAAAATCATTAATTTCCTTTTCACCGTTCTTCATACATGAGTTTGACAGATGCATAGATGATTTAAAGGTTCACCCTAAAATATAAAATCTGTATCTCAAATATTTATGATCTTCAAATGACTTCTGCAATTCTTTGGCTACATTCTTTGCTTCAATCATGATCCACCAGGTTTCTAAATCTGTACACATTCTGTAGCTAACAGGAAAATCATTTGGCTTCTTTTCTTCTGGCAGACAAGACAGACTACGTCTTCAGTTTTGTCAAAATAATCAAGTTAGCTTACCCTTTTTAAAGACAAGACTTTGATAACCTAGATAATTTCAACGAAACTGGATTATGGAGTGAACCGACAGTTACGCTGGTACATCTAGTGTACTTGCAGTCATTGATAGCCCAAAGTACAGTGAGAAGTGCTAACATCTTAATCTGTCGCAGCTGCAGCCAGACAACATCCTTGGCTAGTGTGAGATCCAGAGACTCTAATGCTGGCTTGAACCATCAGGTCCTTTTGTTGGACTTCCTGAAGGCACTGTTAAACACTGAGCTTTTGTTGACTCAAATGCAATTTCTGCTCATCAGTGTGCCTCTGCAGGAAACAATTCAATTTTGATTTGAAAACTCAGTCCAAGAGATAAAAGCCTACAACCCCACTGTTTGTTTATCCAGGATTTTATCATTCTTACAATCTAAAATTAGTACTGTGCTACTCCTTTCCAGATTCAGCTTATAACTTCATTTTATAACTTCTAGGCTCCTGTTATAACTTTCCCTACTACTTTAAGAACACAGGAATTATTTCTATCAATAGTAACTCATTTTTTTATAAAGTAAAACGGATTTTAGCTTACAGACAGAGCTTGCAAACTAACACTTTGAACTTTTTTTTTTCCTCTTAAAACCTATTCCATTGTTATCCTCCATGGCTATTGCATCACTTTTGTCAATTTTTAACACCCCTTCAAGTTTGCACATCAGAACTGCACGGAGTATTCCAATTATACTGATCTCACCAGAGAGATATATAGTCATTCCCCAACTCACAGTCATTACTCTAGCTCACATACATTAAAGGATCATATTAGCCTTTTTGAGTCATTATTGCACTGGGAACTCATGTTAGATTGCTTATCTGCTTCAACTCTCTAAATACTTTTCTGATCTTCTTCTTTACACAACAGAGCTGTTTATTAACAGAAGTAGGATGCCTTTCTTGTTTCAGTTTTGTATTTGGCCGCATAAAAATGCATTTCATAGAAACAGGTTCAGCAATCCAAGAAGAGAACTTTTTTGGACTAGAATTACTTCTCATCCCCATTGATCATCCTCATCCCAGAATGCCTAGGCATGCAGTGAGTTAGGGATAGAAATATTCTTCTCCATAAGTGTGTTTTGTCCATTTTATTTTTAACTTTGTTAAGTCCTTTATTGGTACTGCATAGTGCTGACGTTTTAAATGGCATGTCATATCACTCAGGAAAATGCTTTACCAGAAATCTAAAGGATATTCTATCTGCATGGTTACTTTTGGCAGGGCCTACACACTGTGGCATGGTGTACTTCATGATCCCCTTGTTCATATTGTCCAGAGCAGGGACCGGACCACAACAACCTGTGGTTTTCTTTCAATCCATGCATGCAGGGTGCCATGGCCCTAAGTGAAGTGCCAAGGTTCCGCAACACCTTTCCCCCCACTCTTAGTGTTTAGCTCCTGTGCTGAAAGCCAACTCTGATACATGCAGTTGTGTAGCCTTAGATCAGAGCTATGTGAGACAGAGCTGTGAGAACCCTCATAGGGGCCCTCCCCCACTTTGTTTGGGAGTTGCTTTTATGCTCAGACCCAGGCTCGTTGTCCAAGCGGTGGTGTAGACACAGCTGTGCCTGGCCCTGTACTTGGCTATTCCTGACTGTGACCTCTCTGCCTTGACTTCTTGGCTTGATCTTGGGCCTGCTACAGGCTTGCCTGCTGATAGCTGGATTATGGCCACCTGTGGCCATTGTTACTGGACCTGCTGTGTTCTGCTTGTTGAGGTACTGTGGGAATGCACACCTTATCAATGAGGAAATAGGCCCTGTCAACCAACCCTCAGCCTCTGGCTCACCTTCCCTTGCCTATGACACCCTTATTGAACAATTAACTGTAAAATACCATATGATCCTGCTTCCTGACACAACGGCACTTCACATGGACACCAGGAATAACAAGGGAAGAGGAAGACATGCTGCCTGATTGGAGGTTCACCGAGATCGAGAGCTGGACTTTGCTGGTTGAAGATCTCAGAAGTAGTCTTGGCTCTGACAGTCTAGGCCTTCCCAGAGAGAACGCTATTGCACAGGTTTGCGTAAATTTCAATTAAAATCCACATGAATTAAGGATCATATGGTATTTCAGAGTTAATTGTTCAATAAGGGTGTCATAGGCAATTCAATTTAATAATGTTTAGATTGTTCTTCCATTAATATTGAACAAGCAAAAAAGGAAGCTCATTTAAAACTAGAAAACAGTGTGTTTCCAGGAGAGAACACCTTTTATATTATGTTAACCCTTGGATAATGGGTGTTATGTGTTTTTTTCGGATGTGCTTAGAAAAAAAAGATGAAAAAGAGCCTACAGCATTGATCTATATATACCTTTGTTATTTTGTTTTGGTTCAGGGGACTGAAATAAAAAAGAAAATTTTCTTATGATTTAATCATCTTTAAGTTAATATTATTGGCTAGTGTTACACTCCTGCTACATTTGGTAAATATGAAGGGATTGTGAGGTTTTCAGTGACCGTGACAAGGAGAAGGGAGGGATACTGAATACTGAATTAAGAGAAGGAAGTTTGTTTATCTTTACTGAGTGTTTTTTTTTCTGGATATCCAGGAAAACACAAAGTACTGAACAGAAATGTTACTGAGAAAAAAAAAATGTTATAATAGTCTCCAATGCTCGTACTTGTGGCTTTAGTTCAGAGAGGTAAGCAAGTGAAACACATGCATGCTGTTGCTTGGTGAGAGGCACCCGTGATGGAGGAGAAATGTGTGAATGAGTCAAAGAATAAGTCACTGCAAAGAAGGATGAAAGGCACTGCCACTGGAAATAGAGAAAGGAGAATGAAAAAAAACTGGACATACAGTAGAGCTTGCAAGAGGAGTGAGACTCAAGGGCAGACAGAATTAGGATATTAATAGTTGGTCCATAGAAAAAGGAAATATTAATAAATATATTTCTCTTTATTCTGCTTTTTGGTAGCCTGTTGTTAGGGGGTTGATTAGTCTGGGTTTTGAAACAGGATAGGGAGATGTATTTAGAGAAGGAAGATGTCCTCTTTTTCTCCTTCCAGCCTGTGGAAACCATACTTCATGTACCTCTGTTTCTAGTGAAATTTCACTAGAATGTGACCATTTTGCTGTTTTGCTAATTTCATTATCATCTCAAGGCAAGTCTTACCAGGTTTTGGCTTTGAAAATGTGGTTGCCTTAGAAGAGGAAGACTGGGAATTCCTTCTTTCACATCTTCATCATTTATTTTGCTTACCAGTATGCACCTTGCGGAACGTCCATGTCAGAAGAAGAAAAAAAAAGCAAACAAAACCACAACAAAATGAACAAACAAAAAAAATCATCATTGACACTTCACTGTCCCTTTCTTGCATTCAGAAACATGTTCAGTTTAAATCTCTCACTCTTTTTCAAGGACAAGTTTTCTCTGTACACCTGTAACACAGTAAGTCACATTGTTACCTTGGACTTTTGCTCTCAGAACTTCAGGGACATGGTCTGAGAATGAGAAATGAGGATGTTATTGATTGTAGATGTTAGTATCTAAACCTTTTGTAGTTACATGAGAAATAGTTTGGAGTAAACCAGCTATATTTACTTACAATTTGAAGTATGATTTCTAACTTCTAATTAGCTGTGTTATGTCCTTACAAAAATAGTTCCCACATAAAGCACAGAAAACTTAATCTCATATTTTGTAGCTTCTTTTTACTTGTCCTAAAGCAAACTTGTGTGCTTTTCTTTACCAAACTTCACAATGGTTAGTCCTTTACACACAGAAATCCCAGAAGTTCCCTCAGACCTCCTTTTCCTCTCAACAGTCTTCTTCCATTCCACCTTCAAATCCCATAGTTCCATTCTTATAAAAATTTTGTATGTCATAGCAAACCTGCATCCTCGCAAGTGTTTCCTGGTAAGAACAGTTCACTTTGAAACAGGTCAGACTATAATTTAAAATGTGGAAAGAGGGGAGAAAAAAATTCTATAACTATAAGTGAAACTGTGTGAATTTTTGTTTGTTTGTTTGTTTTCCCAAGGTTTTGCTTACTGAAGATAAGAAGATATGAAGAGCATGATTCCCTTCAATGGTAGATCATAGAATCAATCATAGAATACCAGGTTGGAGGGGACCACAAGGATCACTTGGTCCAAACTTTTCTTGTCAAAAGCACAGTCTAGACAAGATGGTTCAGCACCCTGTCCAGGTGAATCTTAGAAGTATCAAGTGTTGGGGAACACACCAGTTCCCTGGTTTGTTCCAACAGTGGTTGTTCTCATCACGAAAAATTTCCCTCTTGTGTCCAACCAGAATCTCCCCAGGAGCAACTTGTACCCATTATCCCTCATCTTTTCTATGTGACTCCTTGTAAAAAGAGAGTCTCCATCTTCTTTGTAGCCACCCATTAAATACTGGAACATGATGATGAGGTCTCCCCTAAACTTTTTTTCTCAAGGTTGAACAAACCCAATTCTCTCAGCCTTTCCTCATACAGCAGCTTCCCAGTCCTTTGGTCATCTTTGTGGCCCTTCTCTGGATCTTCTGCAGCCTGTCCACCTATTTTTTTTTGTATAGCAGGGACCAAAACTGAACACAATATTCCAGGTGTATCCTGGTAAGTGCTAAGTAGAGCAGGATAATGACCTCATGTCTGCTGGTGATGCCCTTGCTAATGGAGCCCAGCATCCTGTTGGCTTTCTTTGCCACAGCAGCACACCTTTCTCTCATATAAATCTTGTTGTCCACCAGGATCCCAGGTCACTTTCCACAGAGCTGCTACCCAGCCAGGTAGATCCCAGCCTGTGGTGCACTCCTGGATTATGTTTTCCAAGGTGCAAGACCTTACACTTGTCCTTGTTGCACTTCATAAGGTTCTTGTTAGCCCACTCTTCCAGCCGATCCTTGTCACCCTGCAGGGTGGCGCTCCGTTTCAAAGTGTCCACTTCCCCGCTCAGCATGGTGTCATCAGCAAACTTCCTGAGGGTGATCCCACCATCCAGAACCCTTCCAAAAATGTTAAACAGTGTTAGGGTCTATATTGATCCCCGGAGGAACCCACTAGTGAACTCCACTCTGATTCATGGCATTCTTCTCTGATTACTGGAATCACACCAGTGTAAGTGCTGATGTAAAACTGCAATGCCTCCAACTGTTCAAAGAAAGTCCTCTAAGGTTTTATTTACCCCACAAAATTAAACAAGTGTAGTTTTAGTAAGTCTAGAAAGAGAAAAAATGACAGGATGGAAATGATTCACCTTCCAAATCCTCCAGGCTGTCAGTTACATGACCTTCATTCCTATGGCTAAATTAAAGCTACAGTGGCTTCACATCTTCATTTTGATAAGTAGACATAGTCCTAATATATTTTATTTGATCCATGTAATAACCACAGCTCCATGATGTTATGAAGTAACATAAGAAGGAAATCCCATGTGTTCCTGGCATATGGTGTCTATGCTGTACTGTGAGACTGGAATTTGGGAAGGATGACACAGTGCTGAAAGAAAATTACAGTGTTTTTCAAAAACATTTAAAAGCTGAGTTGATGTTGCTGAAACACCGTTATTTCATGTGTCTGTTGCTGACACAGCTCATGTTGAAACAGTTTTATTAAAGTCATTACAGGGTCAATGGAAAATCTCCATGCATATCTGAAGTATTCTGAGTGATTTATGTGAGTGCATGGATATTCATTACAATGATATTCTTTCATGTTTCCATTGACAGGAAGAACAATGTCACCCGTAATGTACAAAATGAATTATATCAGCTTAAGCTGGACCTTAAATGCAACAAAATTAAATTTAAGATAACTCTCAAAGTTTGACAATTAAGGAAAGTTAAAGGACATATTTCAGGTAGCACTTGTCAACCTAAATTGCCTTGCTCTGAGTAAGTGTTGACATGCAGTAGGCTTTGTGACACAGAAACAGACATATCATCTGTAATCTGCACTACAAATGCAAGGGAAAGAATGTAGTGAGAAAGCCTATTCTAAATTCTCTCATGTTGTCTGATTTGTAGGTATTACGTATCAATATACTATTTTCAATGCCATGTGTCTCAGAGTACTGCAGCTTTCTATATTAGGTGTTCACTGTTGCCTGTGGCTATCAAAAGATTCTCTTCCATGCGGGTTCATCATTATCCCCAGCAATTCCAGAGCTGGCCCCAGCAAAAATATAGAGTGCTTATGGATTTCCTGATATAGTCTTCTTTATATTGTCATTTATGTAGGGTGATAATAACTAAAGACTGAGATGAGAATGTCATTGGACTCTGTAGGTAGTAGTAAGAGACTGTCAACTGTTTATCACAGGGTCTATCACAATTGACTGAAGAGGAGCTAAGCCAGAGAGGACAAGAAACAAAGAAGTGAAATTATTTGCCTGAGGTCATCTAGCAAATTAAAAAAAAAGAAAAAAACTGGGAAGCAAATCTACCAGTGGAATTATGGCTTTGTTTAAGCCATTGGCAAATTTTCCCCTAGATTCAGTGAGGCTAAGATTCATCCCACATGTTATGGCTTCCCTGTTCCACTCCCATTCTAAAACAGGCCTACCATATATCTTAGTTTTAAAATATTGCAGGCCATATCCAATACTGTATGTTCATACAAAAACAAATTGGAAACTTGGTTCTTTAATCTGCTGAAACAGGGGTCAGCCAATTTCCTCGTCAATGAAATATTGAAAAATGTCAGTAGTATTCACAAGGGTCTGAATCGTGCTGGCTATTAAATGTTCTGGATTGACATGTCACTTTCAGAGAAACAGTGGAGTAATCAGCATTTCTAGTACCACCATCAAGAGCACTGGCCTATTTGTTCCCCACTTATGACATGCCAGAGCCCTTTCCTCCCAGTAAATATTCCAGGGCAGATTGAATTGTGCTAGACTTCCCCTTCCACTTCCTTTAATATTCTTCGTTTTCTTGTATTGTGGTTTCATGTAGGTGTTCATTCTCTAAAGCCCGACTATTCCTCTGAAAACATTTGTGTCTGACTTCAGGATCCAGTAATATGCCTAGTAGTTTTCTCCAAAACATGCATGGTTCCTGGTAAAGGTGGGCTGGGGAGAAGAAAATATGGTTAGAAAAGCTGGATAGGAAGGCCTGTTCTTTCGTAATTGTCTGAAGTCATCAGAGGGGTATTTTAGTTCTTGGTGTTAAATTGTTGAAGCTAAATGAAAACATAAACAAATAGGAGGAAGATCAAGCAACAGAGATTTTCCAATGCAGAAACCTAGCATTATGCTGAAATTAAGCATGCTCAATATCCTCCAGGATATTATCTGGAAAAAAAGCACCAACATTGCGAGACTTACTGCACACAATTTGCATCCTTGATTTGACTGTCAAAAATGAGTGAAAATGCCAGTGTTTTAATTCAATGATAAATAGTGGATTAACAAAGAAGGAGTGAGTTTATTTTCCCAATTTAAACCTGTACCTTCATTATAAGTTTATTGTGTATCACTTATCTATTATCAGGACATGTAACTGCTCAGTCCAGCAATTTTGATCAGTGAAACAGTACAGCTTAACAGTCCCATAGTGAACTGATGAAAACAGGTATAAAAATAATGAGCCTTGGAGTTATGTTTAGAGAAACACCTTGTTCTTTGTTTAGCAACTTTACATTTGTTCAGCTTCTTCATTGCAGGCCAAGAGCCATTGAGAAGGGAATGGAAACAAAATGATTAGGTGGTTAGAACAAGATGGTTAGGTAAAGGAAAATTTGTATAGTCAAAGTATATCAGCAGTTTCCCAGTAGATAAAACCACTGAATATCAAAAGATTTATTCAGGACTTAGTTGTGTGTAGGAGATATGTGATTATATTTTAATTAAACACCAAATAGTCAGACAAATCTATGTGATTTTGAATTTCCATTAAATTCACCCTTGAATTAGTGTTTCTGACAGAACTCTTCTGTTGACTTTTTTTAGTAAACTGATACAGTTATACTCTGCTTTATGTAGCTTTATTACTTCTATGGTCAAATGGTATTACGCACTTAGTCCTTTTTTTCTAGTGCTGCGAATTAAATGCCTAATTCAGGGCAATGGAGAAAATCCAGCCCAAGAAGCAAACCAGCTTTTTTTTTTTTTTTTTTTTTCCTCTTTTTGTTTATAGGAAGACAAAAGAAACAATTTCCTTAAATTTCAGATTTATATGCCAGTGATGATATTAAACTTAGTTCAGAAATATGTATTCATACATATCATCACAGGGATGTACTTCATCCATCCTAAAACAATACAGGTATTTCTGAAAATTCAAGATCTGATGACTGCTGAAAAGTTGATTACTCTCTTAAAATACTCTGATCAGGGAGAAATCACAAACCAATATAGATTAATTTAAATCACTGTCAGATTTAAAGATTTTTGTAGAACTTTCTGTTTTGGTTTTCTTGTTTATTTTGATCATAGAAGGTGTAATAAGAATACTAATCCATTTCCCAGTGGTTACAGGAGAAGTATTTTTGAAAAAAAAATAAGTAAATGATTTGAATTGTAACTCAATGTTTAATTTACCAGTCTGGAGATACCCTAAGTCTTTTGGTTAAAAAATAAGAACACTGAATCAAATCCATTGATTTGGAAATGAGCTGGGTGAAAACAAAAACAAAACCAAAAAACACTAACGAAAGCCCCTACGAAATGATGGAAGAAAAATCAGGATAAAAAGAGTGACTGAAAAGCAATTCATGACCTGCAGTGTAATTCAGACAAATAGTTGTATCAGGTAGTTGTTCTGAGAGGTTGTAAACACCTTGATATGCCCTTTAGCTCATTTTGTTTTGACTCTGAGAACCATCCATCTTCTATCCATCCATCCATCCATCCATCCATCCATCCATCCATCCATCCATCCATTCCTTTCCCTCAATAACTAGTATTTTACTTTATGTCGAATTTTTTTTTACATCTTAGAATTAATTTCCGCTTAATCTTTGAGTTATGCTAAGGTTTATATTCATTTATTCAGAGTTTATACCACACAAAAAGGTCATATGTGAGCCAAGTCCTAAAAGGTGCTCAGCTAGCAACCAGGGGTAGCAGAAGCTTCATATAAATTGTGTCCTATATTTAGTTAGTCTCTAGTTTTACGTTTTGTGTTCTGAGTGTTATCATGATTGTTAACTGAATTACATAAGGCCCAAATCCATGGAAAATTCTTTCAGTGCTTAACTTTCAGCATATGATTCTTTTCCATGAATTCAAGAAATCTCATCTAAGGATAATGTTTGCAAACTTAGAATGTTGGATAATGTGCCTTTGTGACTTAATTAAATTAACCTCTCTCAGTTCACCTCCTTATCATAGCCTTGCAATTTAGTCCTGTAATACATAAAGTCAAACCAAATGACTCAAACAGATTAGGATATTTGCCTTGGTTTATCCCTAATTTCTTGGCTACACTTCCACTAACAGACATTTTCACCAGTGAAACAGAAAAAATCTACCTGTTTTATTTGGCTTTTTCTGCCCTGGCTTCATTCACTGCAAACAGATGGGAATGGCACAAAGATCTTAGAGCAAAAGAAGCTCTAGAAAAGGAATGCAGAAGATGCATTCTGCACAGCTTGCATATTCATTACAACATTAGAGAATTCTGTATTAAAAAATCCAAGATCACTAATAGATAAGCTACAGATGCAATCAATTTTGCTTTCTCCCCCACTCCATATTTCTGTGGCACTAGACTGTGTCTAGTGTATACTAAATAATCCATGTTCAACATTACTCTGACCAGAGTATTAAGTTCATTTTTTAAATAAAAGGTAATTTACTAAAATGAAATTGAATATCCTGAATTGGAAGGGATCCACAAGGATCATCGAGTCCAGCCCCTCTCCCTCCACAGGACAACCCCACAGTTCACACCATGTGTCTGAGGGCTTGTCCAGTCTCTTCTTGAACACTGTCAGGCTTGGGGCCGTGACACCTCCCTGGGGAGCCTGTTCCAGTGCTCCATCACCCTCTGGGGGAGGAACCTTTTCCTAATGTCCAACCTAAACCTCCCCTGGCACATCTTCCTGACATTCCCTCGAGTCCTATCACTGGTCACCAAGGAGAAGAGCTCAGTGCCTGCCCCTCCTCCTCCCCTTGTGAGGAAGCTGTAGCCGCCTTGAGATCTCCCCTCAGTCTCCTCCAGGCTGAACAAACCCAATGACTTTAGCTGCTCCTCATACAGCTTCCCCTGTAAACTCTTCACCAACTTTGTGTCCCTCTTCTGGACACTCTCCAGTAGTTTAACATCTTTTTTATCCTGTGTTGCCCAGAACTGCACACAGTGCTCCAGGTGAGGCCGCACCAGTGCAGAGCAGAGTGGGACAATCACTTCCCTCACCCGGCTGGCAGTGCTGTGCTTGGTGCACCCAGGACATGGGTGGCCCTCTTGGCTGCCAGGGGCACTGTTGGGTCATGTTCAACTTGCTGGCAACCAGAACCCCCAGATCCCAGATTCTTTTACAATGGATGCTCTCCACTCTGATGCTTGGTGGTATTAATTTTTACCTGATAATAGATGCATTTCTATATATGACAGGTTGGAGAACTTGCAGCACTGATGGCAGAGACAGACTGGATAGATAAGAAATAAGAATAAGAATGATGGTTTCTTCATTATGGTAGCTTCAGTAGCTGCATTGAGCAGCAAGTACAAATTCTTCTATATTCTCAAGTTTTGGTGCCACAGAGCACAGAGCCTAGGCACAGGAGATGAGGGAGTGATTTAGAATTGAAACATGTTTTGAAATAACCACATCATGTCTTGGATCCAGGGTGCAGCTGGAGTATGCATCCACTCTGAGGACCTTGGAAACAATCTGATTGCAAAATTTCAAATTACAAAACCTACAAGTTTCTCTCTTTGCTGTTACAGCTTATTGTTAAAAAAGGCAATACAACTGTCCTATTTGCATGTTTCTTACACTTTAGGATTCAGTCTTGCTTCTGCTGCTCCCATTATGTCATCATAGTACTTCATTCTTCTTAGATGATTTTTTGAGAGGACATTATTTTCAATTTTCTGAAATATTATTTTTTGCAGAATTATATAGAGATATAGATATAAATACTTTCTAAATGTATGTAGATGTATTCCATTCCATTTAAGTGTACTTTTTCTCCCACAGAATTCTCATATTTCAAAAACTTAATTTCCCTTTCTTTTTTTGAAGGCTGAATTTTGTCACATCTAGTAATCTCTTCTTCTGAAATCTGTAATTCTACTTGTACTGATAAGGACCTAAGGGAGGCAGATGGTACCCCAGAATCTGTATATGTGATTTCATCTGTATTGAAAACAAGACCCACTTTTTCATGTGTGAGGTACATTTACTTCCTGGATTGTGAGTTGAAATATCTAGTGATAACCTGAAAACAAAGCAAGACCGTAACCCCATCTTCAACCTCCTCTTCCCCTGTGTTTCTTAGTTAAGGATTCTCTGTAGTTTTCACTATTTAAGCTTGCTTTTCCCTACTCTTTTCCAGCCAGGCCTAACTCAACCTAATTCAAAACCATTTGTCGTAGCACAATACAGAGAATTCTTTTTACTCCTTCAAGAAAATCCCATCAGTAAACCGAAATGCCTGGGCCATTTATCAGTTAGTAGACAGTAACATGTTCCCGTCATTACTGGGTAAATACAAATGTAGACTACATCGTGCATCACTGTTGAAGCGGGACTACAGCGTGTGTTTCGCCTACTGTCTCAAACAACTTAGTGTTGACATAGGTAGAAAGCCTATGAATCTCTACAAGGCTTCTGGTGCCCATTTTCCACTGATCTTTTTTTTAATTGTTATTATTCCCTTACTAAATAATAAGTAGGAGAAACCCTTTCTCCAGAAAACGCGTGAGATAGGACAGTGCAGATGTGGTTTGACTGTGTCATTTTAAAATAAACAGAAGGCAATTTTTCCTGATATAGAACAGCTGACTGATATCAGTTTTATTTGCTATTATTACTATTAGAAGAATGATCCATTAGGACTTTTCTTTCCCCCAGAGACGCTTAACTTAAAGCTCCAAGGACATTTTCAAATAGACTGTAATAGTTCAGACATTCTTATCAGCAGCACATTATGAAACTGTGCTGTCTTTCTCTTACTTTTTCTACATGCCTGTGAGGTGTTTCTCACAACATCAGCAGAGAAAGGGCAGAAACAACACTACCAAACCACATGGCACTGGTATATAATCACCTGCAGGTGAACTCCACCTTTTATGAACACCCAGACTACTACACCTATTATCTGTAAGTTACCTGATGAAATTCCATTTTTAGAGAAGAATTTGTCCATACTCCAATGAAAGTTGCGGCTTATTCATTAGAGGCCAATCTGCCTCCTAAAATACAATGAGCAGCTTGTGATCTTGGTGATGAGGCTAGTAATATTTAGAAAAAACTATTCAGCTTAGGCAGTAGAGGCTAAATAGCTTAATATCTGTGTAGACTAAATAGAATTGGTCTCTCCTTACTCAAAGCAACCTATCCTGGAATTCTACCCCTCTGTTTTTCTGTTTGGTTTTGTTTGTCTGTTTTCATAGTAAATCAGAGCCTCATTTTGCTAATTGTTTGTAATTCCTTATTTACATGTTGTAAATTATGGAAAGACAAAGCCTGTGTCCTTTTCATTATTATTTATAACATATTACAGAAAGAGAAATAGGTGCATGTGATTTATCTACTGTTTCAACCAAGTCAACAACAAAATTAAAGATATAGCAGAGTTTCATGTTTTTCAGTACATAAACCCTCCAGATACTCATAAGTACTGTCTCAGAGTACATCATTAAATTCTTAAGTATGCCAAATCATGCACTGCTAAGACTATAGTCCCTTTTGGTTTTGGAAAATAATAGTAGATAGTTTAAACTGTGTCTGCTGTAAAATGGCATTAAAATCAAATTTATCTACCAGCTCAAAAATCAGAACTTAAACAACAGATTAGGCACATAAATTCTTATTACATGTTAGAGCCGCTTCTTCTATTTTATGTCCATCCATACTGCACGAACTGTGCATAAGATCACTAGTTTTTTCCGATTAGCTTGCACAACTCCTTGTTGAATTTCATTGCACTACATCTGTTGTTTTTATGACACAGTTCTTTGCATGAATTTTTCATTTCTGTTTACTTGAAATTCACCTTTTTGTACACGTGCTTTTGTGATGATCGTTGGACAATGAAAGTACAGTGCTTAAGAACGGCACCACAGAGCACAGAGACGGGGAAGGTGAAAGGAAATGTGTTATAGCTCCAAATTGCCTCAACAAGATAACACTTCAGCACATTAACAATGATATTTTTAGACTGCAGTTCATGGTACACAGTTGTCAGTCTAACGGTTTCAAGTGTACCACACAGATACATACTGTCACATACAATTATACTGTGATGTGCTGTGAAGGTAAAAGAGCAAAGGTCCAGAGATTCAAAGTACATAATAGACTGATATGTTTTCTTTATGGAAAAGCAATCACTCAAAGCAGAGGCATCTAATATTTCAATAATTTGTAACATGTTATAAATGCATGCGGTAATTCACAGAATTGTAAAAGTATAGGCTACAGTTCAGAGGAGCTTATAGCATCTGTTACAGGTGTCCCAGGCTACTCTGAGCTCCATTAGTACTGATGGAGCTTTGCTTGGATATTTGGTATAACAGTTCCAAAGTTCCCGTGACTGTTATTAGCCACATCATCATAACAGAGCGACAATAGAGACTAGGACTTTGTGGGTGATATTGTGATTTTCCTTTTTCCTCGTAACACAGCAATGGTAAAAGGTATCTTATATCCACTTCTTTTGTTGTTCAGTTTCCTTGATTTCCTCAAATTAGTGATTGTGTTGAGAGATTTTTGAGCTTATTTTTCTGAGATTCAAAATTGTTATGGTTAGCTCAAAAACATAAGCAGAACAGCTCTGCTTCTGTCTCAGTGTCTATGATTTGACTGTCTGATAAAAAAAAAAAAAGAAAATCAAAAATGTTTATGACTTTGCACACATAAGTAAGGGGATTTTGTCTAAAGAAAAATTCGTTTATTAAAAATTCCATCTATGACCTTTAAAAACATGATGTACATTACTCAGAAAGAAAATAACAGTGGCAAGCCAAGTGTTCTTTTCACTAGGAACACTCTTCTGAAGTAATTTCATAATAACAAAATCTGAAGAGATACCAAGGACAATAGAAATATAATGTTCCTTAGAGAGAAAAAAAAAGGCATTGTTTAACAAAAATGCTGGCAGTGCATCGAAGGAATTAAAGAAATTTGCAATAGTGTAATAATGAATGTTTCATCTTTCTGCTTGCTAGTGGATGCTGTATTTTTTCCCATGTGTTAATGGTTCTCTAGATAATCACCATCTTAAAACACAAAGAGGTTTTCTTTATTTTTATTCCTGAAGTGTTTTCTTCATGCAAAGAATCTGAAAATTGTGTACATACGAAGTGAAAGCTTTGTAACTGTTACCTTGACTATAAAGGTCCTTATAATTGGCTTAATGATATGAATTTGGCACTATAAATTCCAGATATTATATCTAACAGATTCTACCGTTCTATAGGAATCATGGACCCTTGTGGTATTATTAACAGCAATGGAAGATGCAATGTTACAAAGCTCCTGTTAGACTTGTTAAGAATTTTAAAGAAATAAAATGAAACAATAGTTTGTTTCCATTTTAGCACTTGATTTAAAAGGGTAGACTGGAACATAACAAAACAGGATTATTCTCCTGGTGATTTAAATATTAACTTTGATTAACTTTGTGTTGCTGTACCACTTCATGCTTGATAGTGACCTATTTTTCTTTTAAATTATTTGAAAAAGTTATTGTGTAGAGATGTATGTCCTTGGTGTTTGGAGAAAAAAATATCATCTGTTGTGAGCTGTAACTAAAATAACTTGCACTTACTGAAAGTTTTAGCTTCAACCCTGTTAACTCCTTACAAGCTTGCAAGGAGGCTTGCAAGCAGCAGCTTCTTTTAAGCTGATATCTAGTCTAAATTAAGGTCATATTCAATATAAACCTAATGATAGCATTAGATGGGATGTTGTCAGAGTACTGGTGTAGGACAGTGGAGATGTCTGTTCATTTCCAAGCTCGAACAGCAGATACTGTGACTGACCTTGGATAAAACAGTCTGTCTCAGACTACTATT
Source organism: Patagioenas fasciata (assembly GCF_037038585.1). Classification (NCBI taxonomy): domain Eukaryota; kingdom Metazoa; phylum Chordata; class Aves; order Columbiformes; family Columbidae; genus Patagioenas; species Patagioenas fasciata. The sequence goes on along the minus strand of NC_092520.1, from coordinate 103,575,372 downwards.
TCCCGTCTGTGAAAGGGGACTAATATCTTCCTATCACAGAGGCATGTTTTTGAAATAATGTCTATTCATGACAGTGAGACAGTTACTCAGTGAGGTTTATATAGATATTTGATAGTTTCATCAGCTGTAATGCCAGGCAGTGGCACAGGTTATGAATAGTGTGCCTAAGAAGGAGGTATTCCAACTACTAGAACAGGTTGCTCTTGTACAGCACCTCAGAGCATGGTTAAATTCCAGACTTATTATCTTTATTTTTGTACTATTTCTTTTTACATATCCACTGACTCTAGCACTTTCTGTTCCATGTTTTTGAGCTGTATTTGAATTTACTGTCCCTGGTGATTTTTTTTTTTTTTTTAAGTCTACTGATTGAGATTAATTGTGACTAATAAAGCCCTACAATGGAAAAAGGCTCAGAGGAGAAGGGCAAGGAAATGTACCAAATGTACCCATGAAGCTCAGAGAATAATGTAGAGTTTGACTGACCACAGCTGCTGCAAAGAAGCTGCCTTATCTCAACAACAAGGGGACCAGAGAGTGACCTTTGGATTAGGTAAACAGCACTCAACAATCGAGTGGATCACCTGGTGGTATAAGTGATTCTTCCTGAGTTCATTAAAAGGATGTGAATGTCTCCTGGAGTTAGCCAGACAAGGAAGGTGGGCAGTGCATTCCTGGGTCAGCCCAACATAGGGTATAAAACCTGAAAAACTCAAAAAAATAATTTTGAAGAGAGCAATGGACTTAAGCTGGCTTCAACTGACGTATGGTTTCCTGGCACCTGGGGATACCCAGCATCATGATGGCGAGCATTTTACAGAGACAAGTAATAGGAATCACTTTGGTATTATGATTTAAATGTGTATTGCAATTGCTATATACACATTTTGCTAAGTGTAACTTACATTTGTCTTGTGTTATGCAATGTATTTTGTATCACTCTACTAAATCAGATATCTCATGTAAAATAGTCTTTAAATAAGTAAATTTGATACTAAACACTACAGTGTCAATGTGTGGACTATTAAAACAACCTGGTCAGACAGTACTGGTCTTTGACACTAATCACACCCAGCTTCTGAAATATGTAAAAGACAGTGGCGGCGGAGTAGGTATTCCTCAGCCTTTTAATAGGCATCAGTCAACAGTTTTGAACTCTGAACATGATGGCTTTTTTAACATGCACAGTTTCTCTTTTGTTTTCAGAGCAGTTCTCTAAGCATCCCAAATTTTTAAGCTGCTATGCAGAGTCCAGATCAAGTACATGCTAGTCTGTCAGTATGGGTCAGAAAAGACACCCAGTAGGAAGAGGGAAGGAAGGATATGCATCAACATTTCAACATATTTTCCATTTTGTTGAGGTTAGATATGAGCAGATACAAGTTTTTTCTCTCAAGTGTTTGAGACTAAGAAATAGCAGCTTTTGTCTGAAGGCTAAAATTCAAAGGTTTCATAGAGGGTTTCTAACTGGAAGTATAATTCCAAACTATGCACTAGTAATCTCTAAAGAAAAATATTCATTAATTGTAGAAAATTCAGCTACTGATATCTACAAATCTCTGGGTATCATTAACCTTTCTTTTTAGGCATTACAATAAAATCAGGGAAGAGTTCATATCTTGTGACAGACAAAGGTAAGAGATGCTGTAAATGTAGCTGACAATGGGTAACCTCACCAGATCCCTTTCTTCATTGCTTTTTTATTATTGCAAACTTTTCTCCTACCTGCAAGCTACAGTTTCTTTGATTGGCAGTTAAGCAAAAGATGTCATGGGTCACTGCAATATTCATGGTTTGTACTTCTCATGAACTGCCAGTAGGACACAGGAAGAAGTTGAACTGAAATATTTTAAGAATTTCTAATGTTTAATATTTGTATATTGTGGCTGAATGGAACTCGTGTATTTTCCCCTTAGATTGTGCGCGTATGATGAGAAAATCGTTCAGTAGACTTTCTGGAGGAAGCATAGTTCAAGGTGAAATTCTGCTATAAGGAAAGAGTACATTAAAAATAAGTGCACTCAAGAGCTTAATTCTATGTGTGTGTAATCACAGCTGCAGAGCTGAGTACTAACCTTATTAATCCAGTACTGCCTCCTAATAGTGCTTTCAGAGTTGCATATCTGTCAGAGAACATGAGATCTACTACTACTTTAATAACCCTAGGTATTCCCTAAATTCTTGCTATCGGTCTCATAATTCATACCTTTTGACTCCCATCAAAACATGTTTAAAGATGACAGTATTTGCACAGCAAACTGCTAGGTGACAGTGTCAAATACATCATTGTTTCATTAAAAAAAGTGTAGACGTAAGTAAAAAAGAAAAATTAAAACAAACAAACAAACCATTAAGCAGGGAGTACCAAGCTTTCAGCAAAATACAAAACAATTAAAAGAATGGAGTAAGATTTTACTGAAAATTTAAATGGAGTCTGCCTGAATCCACCTTGGTTTCACAATTTATTTTGGAAATTCCCCAGAACTGGACAAAATTTGAATCTGGGGTTTCAACTGCTTCCCATAATAGAGTTAAGGTTCTCAATGTTAAATAATCTACGTAGCACAGTTTAACGTGGGCGAAGCTAATTTGGCACCAACTTGATTATCTTTGAGCACTACAATGAACAGTATAATTGTATTGGTATGGCTCAACGAAGCAGCAGATTGGAAAACCTCATTATCCAAACTATTACCAATTTCACTGTATAAGGTAGTCCACTTAGAGTTATTTGGGGTGTATCTGTGCATAGCAATTCCTTTTCCTGTGCTCTACCATTTCTGAAGTGTTTGACCACATTTTACCTCAAAATATGTGGACATGTGGATTAAGGTCAGCAGCAGTGAAAAATGTCTAAAAAAAGCTGAGGGAAATTACTTTTTAGTAATTTAGCCCAAATCTTTTGTTGATAAGGAGTTATATTTTCTAGACTTTTTCTTAATTGTGGTAAGTTTAATTCTCTCCATTTCAAAAGTAATTATGATGAAAGATTAGTGATATGGAATCCTAGTTTCTTGAGGGAATTTACAGAGAAAATTGCCATACATAATAAGAACTTGACCTTATTTAGGTCAAGTGCAGTTGTGGGATCCTTTGGCTTTAATTATGAAATTTTAAGCAGACGAAAAAAATAATTGTGGGAAGGCCTAGACCTTGGCATTACACAGCCTGTTTTGTAGCATTCAGTATTTTTTTTCTTCAACGGTTATTCTACGGTTGCTATGTTTGTTTCACAAAGATACTAGAATAGCATGCCTGACCAACCTTAATTTGGCTGTAGATGAGCAAAAACTTGTAGTTAATTGCTTCATTCTGTCAAGGCCAGGAAAATTTTAATTTGGATCCATCAAGGGAAAAAAAAGTTTTCGACAAACAGCTTCAACCTATTAGAGTACTCTTAGCCTTACATGACTGAGATCTTTCAATAGCACACAAGGGCAAGCTGACCTCATCCTTCTAATGAAAAGTTGTTGCCAGTTTATACTTTTTTTCCATTTGAGAAGATGTATTGTGAATCTGATTTTGCTTTTTTCCATTGTCTATGTTTTGAATCCCTTTACTTCCATAGCACAGCCTGTCATGAGTATGCTGATCTCAACCTGTATTTATGCACACAAAATAGTGTATCAGTAAATATGCTTGTAAAGCTTTAATGGGGTTTTCAAAATTTTGAAATCTGAATTGTATTTTACATGTTTAAACCATGATACCATGTAATTTTTATATTCTAAACTTTTGCTCAGAAATTGTGGATTTTATATGGATTTTTAAAAGGAAAGCAAATGGAGGGCAAAAATATAATATCTTCTGAAATGTGAAACCCTACTGGCTTCATATAGGTTTAGATATCATACATATATTCAATAATGTATCTCTTCTGATGCACCTTCTACATGATGCAAAGGAGGTCTTGCACTGTAATGTCCATGTTTTTTTGGAGGGAAAGGTAAGAGGCACGGGGCTGCAAATTTGATACCCAGGATAAGGCAATTTACTGCAGTACAGCCTCAGGATGTGTTATTTTCCCTGTAAAACACCAATGTGTGATCCTTACTGCTTCAGCTCAGCTTGACTAAAACTCTGGAAGGAGGGCTTGGATAAATGAGTCCCCAGGCTACGGGGCGGGATAAGCTCTGAAAGAAGTAGCAGGCAGCTGACATGGTTGCAGACAGATGTGTGAAAAGGGTTACTTTTCCTTATGGAAAATGTTTCTGCCTTTTCATTCTCCTTCTGCGACAGACTCTTTATGGGCATTTGAAAGTCTGTTTCTTTAATGACTATATAGTAGAACTGGTTGTTTTGGTTTAGTATTGATTTTTTTTTTTTCCACAAAGCCATTTTCAATAAATTGCATTATCAACTAAAAAAATACAACATTTTAATAAAGCCAGTGCATTTATGAGGAAAAAAATCCATCAACATCAGTTTTAACCTATTGGTTTCTTCAGAATTCACTTGGAGTGAAAAATGCCACTTCAGTTGTAATGTCCTTTCAAGACACTCTGTGATTCTGTGACTTCCTCCCTATTGGATTCATCAGTACTTGAGTGCAGGTGAGACAAAAAGTAAAAGTAGTAGCTCCAATATGAACAGAAAACCCCTTTCCAGGGCAAGATTCAAGCTCCCTTTTTGAAGCTACAGATCAGTCTGTTTTTAAAGGGAATATGTTTTCCTACATGTCTACAGACTGTTACTTTAAAAATCACCTTTGTCTATATATTAACTGACATACCTAGTTTCTGGAACTTCTGAGTGACAAATTTCAAGTCACACTCACTTTTCTACTTTCTCCTTATCATGTGTGTCTACTAAAATGCAAATTTTGCTTCATTGGCCTTGCTCAGAATGGCAGTCAGGTATGAATATACATCTACTATCTTTGGTTTGCTTTCTTTCTTAAAAAATCTAGTTTCATTTAACAGCTGATGCTATTCTATTCCTTCCTAATTTAATTTTGGTGACAGTTATGGGTTGACTGTTTTCCTTTCTTTTTAACTTAGACAGCTTCGCCAGTTTATTTGAATTTATAGATCACATTTCTTAAGAAACAGCTAGTTATATGATACCAATGAACAAGCCATCTCTAATAGTTCAGAAATATTCAAAATAGTATATAGACACAATAATATCAAATTTAAAGATGGTATTTAAAATATACTTTGTTTTTCTGTATATGCATTTATTCACAATGATTTAGCTGTTTTCTTGTAGTCTTTTGTGATGTGTCTTTACGTGATACTTTTTAAAAAGTTTTACAAGACAGTGCTGAACTATGTCCTGCTGCAAATATTAAGCAGAAAATCAAGAGAATAGAAGCATAATAGAACTGAAAATAACATTACCTCAGCTGTTCCTTCCATCATCACAGGTGCTATTGTTAAAGAGAACATTGTACTGATTTATCTTAGAGAGCTTGTTTCACACCCAATTCTGAAGGATAAAAGAAAGAGGGGAAGGCAGAATAAAAGAAGTTCAAGGAAGGACCTTAATGCAGCAGTCCAGTCATTATTTTAGTTTAACTCAGAAGGACATTTTCAAAATCCACCTCCTCAATATCTCCACAGACTATGTTTCAGTTTGCATTGCTGAGTGGTTTTGGATTGTGCAAACTAGATTCTTCTCAGTGAAGCGAAATTGAAAGATTTTCCTCAGAAATGTACCTGATGCTCTCCATCTGCTAATGGGGTTGGTTCTACAAACCAAACTGGAGTTAGCCCAAAGTAAAACCCCTGAAATGCATACAGCATTGATGATGAATCCTCAGCACCGTTTTATTCTACATATTGGCTCCCACTGCTGCGCTGCAGTACTTGCTAATGTAGATACAGTATGATTCTATTCCTTCTTTATATGATGTTGCCTATCCGTTCCTCACACAGCTGTTCCCTGAGAGCCGTTGTAGCAGATCCCAGTATGAGGCAGATGAGAAACAAAATTTGTCCAGGGGAAGGAAGGTTAAAGCTACATTCCAACAATTAAAATTGCTCAGTGTAGAGGATGCTCTTGGAAAAGCATCTCCATTATATAGAGATCCCAAGAAGAAATAAGAGAGTAAACTAGATTCCTTTAAGAGAGATTAATCAGCAGGAAGAGACAATGCATTCAGAAAAGGAACATTTTTATGTGACCAGGCCAGAGTTCAGGAACAGATGGAACACAGAAGGCATAGATGCAGGCAGAAGCCAGCAATATCTTTGCTTTCTCTGATATTTTCTATTTTGGTTTTGGAAAGAATAAAGATGTTAGAGGAAAAAGACAGTCATAGAAGGGTATTGTTTTTTCCTCTGCATGCTTTTTTTTCTCAGTGGCATCAATCATGACACATAATTTCTTATATATTTTTTCAATGTATGTTAAAAATAACTTATGTAGTGTTGAGAAAGATTTTGAGTTGAAGGCTGAGACAGAAATATCATCATTTGCAAACATTGAGTCAGTCTATGTGGCGACCTGCCAACCCACAGATATCACACATGCTGAAATGCTTGTATCCCAGTCACAAAGCATTTGTGTGACACTCAAGAGCCTCACAGCAAAACCAACATGGAACAGTTCTCCAGGAGAGCGAAGGTGACATCTCGAAGGCAATATCATTAACTGACTGCAGTGTGAAACATAATACTTATCTTTGGATATTTCTGAAATAAGTGCAGCAAATTTTGAAGAAATGGAATGATCAGTATGAAAATTACTCTTTTTGGCAGTGTTTCTATTCATAGACAAAGTTAATGATATTTTGGAACTACATGAGTGGAGCATTTCTGGTTAAATAGCTTTTGGTCCACCAGAATATTCTTATCTCCAATTTGGAGAGGGATAGATTAAAAGAGATGGACTATGAAATGCATCAGGAATTGGCTGGGTGGCTGTCTCCAGAGAGTTATAGTCAACAGCTCAATGTCCAAGTGGAAACCAGTAATGAGTGGTGTCCCTCAAGGATCCATACTGGGACCAATATTATTTAGCAACTTCTTTAATGACATAGATAGTGGGATTGGGTGCACCATGAGCAAGTTTACAGATGACACCAACTTGAGTGGCTCAGTTAATACACTAGTGGGAAGGGAAAATGCAAAGAAAGTTGGCTGGCTTCCCTGCAAAAATTCGATTTCAGTTAGTACTGTGGTGAAATCCAGAGATATACATTGTTGAAGGATGTAGAAAAGGTCCCTTCCTAGAATTCTGTGTGGCAGGTAACTTGCTTCTCATTTAAACATCCAGCAACTGTTACGTAAAAATAACTTAGAAATGGTCTTTTCTGCTAGGCTGACTCAACTAAATACAGTAGCTAGATAATAGTAAATGCATATTTACCTGATGCTAACAAACAAACAAACAAACAAACAAATAAATAAATACATACATACATACATAAATAAATAAAGTGATGATTCTCTAATTTAGACTGTTATAAACAAAAAACATATCTTCTGCAAGTAAAATTCTTTCTGCTCCTGACCTGAGAATTGATATTTTTCAGCTGCCATATTTATACTGTTTTGTAACCCACCTATTGAAAACACATTTTACACAAATATAGATAAGAAGGTGAACAGTTGCTGTTGTTCACAAGGAATCTGCACACAAAGACAAACATATATGTGGGTTACACTCTTTCTTGAGTAGCTTACTGAATTGAACAGATATGTGACAACCCTAATGTTTAAATTCTAGTTTTAGCAATTCTATGAAGAAACAGAACAATCACGTGTAATTTGCTCTTCAAGATTCATACACAATTCTCATTACAACTGGTTTCCTTGACATTTGCATTGGCCTAACTCTGCCTTCATTAGCAAATGCATATGAGGCTGTATAACAATGTCCTCTACAACAGGGGTGGACAGAGCTCAGTGCTCAAGTGATCCCTTCTAGTCGTTATTCCCAACATTCCTTCTAATGATGAGAACAGAATTAGCCCAGTTTGGTTAGCACAGGTGGTTTGAAGAATTCCAACCATAGTTCACAGCTTAAAATCTGTTTTAATTTTTCCTAAATTTCATCTACATCTGTGTTTTCTCATATTTTTTGGTAGTATGCAAGTTTAGGTTCAGATCTATAGAAGACAGCAGTTGCAATTCTAGCTGTATTCAAAATTCAGAACAGCCTTAAAGGTCTGAAGCACAGATTTTCATGTCACTTAGTACTTTATCTAAATGGATTTTCCCCCTAAATTATATTATTCCTCCAATAACTGATCAACAGACACTAACAGTCTTTGTTATAAAGGCTTATTATGTGAACTAAATCACAACAAATTGATAATACAGAATGTTCAAGTCATTTAACTAAACTTGTGAGACATTAAAAACTTTTCCATTAATCACTTTAGCAGAATTTAATTTTTAAAGTCAGTAGGAAAGTTAACTCTCAAAGTCACCCTTACACTACACACAGGGCTACTTCTTTGAAACTTCTGATATCCAGCACTGTACATGTGTTCACAAATTCTCAGCTATCCTGTTCATCTTTTTATATTTCTTATTGATGGTGTGGAGATCTCAAATGTAATACCAACTTCCAATTTCTATTTAAGTACAATTCTTTCTCTTATCTGTTGTACTTTATTGCAAGGTGAACATGTGTATGGTATTCCAAAAACCCTTCATGGTGTGAAAAATACACAGGTACATAGATTTCTTGAATTATTCAGGAACAGGTAATTATTAGTCACTGAACAGGTAATACAAGAAAATAAAAGAATAAGAGTATTGAATTTACAACCAATTCTATTATTTGATCTATTTATGCTCAGAATCTACTGTTTGTAAGATATTTGCCTTTGTGATAGCACTTAATGGCTCATGAGACTTTCAAAGAATCCCCCAGAGCTCATTGAGTTTCTGATTCCTTAACACCATTTGTCCGAATGCTGATGGGCTTCTATTGATTTTTTAATGAATTTTTACATGACAAAAACTAATGCTACTTCAAAAAAAGCCCTTAAAGAGAACAGGGAAATCTTACCAAAAATTGCGATCTTCGCATTGAAGGGCAGGAATGTTTAAATTGTGATCAAGGCTGGAAGAACAAGAATTCTATAATGAAGACAGTTTTGAAATCCATACACGCTTGATCTCTGTATAGGTGCTATACAATGCAAACTTGTTCCAGGGGCCTCTGATGATGGAGTTCTCAAAGTGCTACTCCAGTCATCTTAAACTTCTGAGGATGAAGTTGCAGTGTTGCCTCTTAGTTTCCCTAACACTGTGGGTATAGTTCTGAAATTGTTGTTCTTGGAAATTGCTAAATTAATGCATTAAAAATGTATTCAGTAGCATAATGAATCGTTCTTGCAAAATGAAATTTAGGACTACTTCAAAGACTGCCTGAAGAGTTTCTTGGAGGATATCCAGATACTGCAAAAGCATTTTCAGGACTACCAAAGAGTGAGGCATGTTCAGAAAGGTAAAAGCCCCAAAAATTAGTGTTTTTATGCTTCCTGTTTGTGGCACAAACATGCATCCCACACAGTGTTCTCAGTGTGAGCTAAAAATAAAACAAGGTCTGCCCTGGAGTCTCAGAGTAAGTACTAGCACAGATTTTTCTGATATCAAAAGAGAGAAAAACACATAAACCAGTCTTTTTTGAAGGAGTACTGTTAACAGAGTTCCTTCCCACTGCTCCTGCCTACTTATTTCACATACAGGAATGTATTGGGTTTGTGACTTATATCTGCTTTGGTTGAAATTGGACAGTTAAAGTTGTTGAGATGAGGTACTACCAAGCAGACTGGTGAGCAAATTTAGGGTGACTACCTAATTATTATTTTTTCCCTTAGGGAATGTCCTGGTTTCAACTCCAGAGAAGTAGATTAAAATGCAAGTGGAGCAACAGTTGGTGATGGACTATCAAACATTTCACACATCCCTGGCCCTGGATCGTAGTCAAAATTATTCCACTTTAAAGCATGTTACAGTATAAGCTCACAAAGATGACTTGCAATGTGCAAGACCTATGCTGCTTAAAAAAATTGTGTGTTGCCAAGCTGGTTTGGATCATCCACTCTAGAAGATGACTGTGACAGCTCTAATGTGGAAAGTGCTTGTTATTTCAGCCTGCCTTCAATAAAAATAGTCTTGTCTGCCTTCTGTACTACATACTAGTGATAGCAACAATAATATTCCTTTTAGGAGAAACCAGTGTTAAGAGTCCTTTGGTTATAGCTTGGAGCACTTCTGAAGGACAGCAGAGATGAATCAAAATTCTTTTCATTCTCATGAATGAGTTGAAATAAATGCTTGTTAACCTGGTGACTGTTTGGCATAGGAGCGTGACAGTTTAAAAGTTAAAAATGGAATTACTACTTTGTCTTTTTCAAGGTTTGAACACTTATTTAGTTTAGCATTGTAATTGTTTATGTTGTCAATAGGCCACCTGTCCATGCAAGTTTTGTCAAGAGGATTATGTTGCAGCAATTGATTTTCTTTCAATGAGTAAATAATGAAGTAATTTTACTTTGGCCAGGCCTTAATCAAAATATCTCCTATATGTTGCTGTTAGAGGCTGCATATTCTTGCCTTTCTGTAGGTTACAATATGTCATATATATATATATATATATATATATGAATGATATTTTTTATAAACTATTTCTGCAAGTAGCAGTATCCTTCAAAAGTCACCCGTCTCTATTTCCATATAATGTCAAAAAACATACAGTGTGCATTTTGCCAGGGTCATGCACTCTCACCATGCTAGCCTGATTACCTTGTGTTATATTAAATATTGCCTCTTGTTAATGCCCTTAAAAGAGGTCTTTCTCTGTTATGGTAGCATGTTAAAGCAGATTACCTTCAGGGACAGGTAATATTATTTATTTGAAAGAAAAAATACCACATTATTTTTTCCAATTTCTATGTAATCTCATTTCATACTAAATTTCAGTTAAAAACTCTAGAATCGAAATGAAACTAACTTAGCTTCATTGATTTCAGTGGAAGTAAATCAGCTCACAAACAAATGAGAAACTTTCATTTACATTGCCATATCTGAACACTAAAGTTCTTATATTCTCAACACAGTATGTATTTTATTGTCAGAGCCAGATCTAGTGAGGGTGGGGGAAAGTAAAATGTAAGTAAAAATGCAATGATTTCTGAAAGGTTCTCTAAAAAAAAAAAAAAAATTAGAAACAAGATGGAAAATCATTGCAAATATCCTGTTTGGTCTTCAAAACTGAATGCTTAACACTGTTTCAGTAGTAAGCATGAAACAAAAACAATGGCTCAGTTTTAGCTAAAAAAACTTTTCTTAAATTCCTCTGTGTAACTTACTCTGAGAAAGCAGCATTACCTCTGCTATCTTCTCTGAAACAAACTTTTGCAAAGGAAAAGGAAAATAAAAAGAGGTGAGACCTTGTACAAGCCTATTTAAAATAAAGTGACTAAGTGTGTGTTCTTCAATATGCTCAGGAGGGTGACTGACAAAGACATGTAGGTATCAAAATGTTCAGAGAGTGATTCTACAACTAAGGATGCATTTCAGAATAGACTTTCTGTGAAACATTGGTTCTTTTATTGAAAAACCTTTATTGTGAAATTTCAAACAAAATTATGGCATTGGATAGGAAAAGCAGAATGGTATTTTAAGTACTTCACAGAGACTTTGTATGCAACTCTTGTTGGCCCGTATATCTCCAGACAGCCATTGCTCTTTTTAATCCAAGCGACTCACAAGATCTGCTTTAGCCATTCCCATCAGTAGGTCCAAAGTATTTACCAAGCATTAAAAATGTTTAAAAATTAATATAGGAAAAACTGCATTTTGAAGCTTTCAAAATTACTGACACAGAACCTACCTGCAAAGAGTGGTAATGTCAAAGTCTCATAACAGCATGTTTCCTTCACACACCTATACTAATCTTAATATGACCATTAAATTTTTGTTATATCCTCTCTCGTTTGGCTCCTCCTCCTGCAGCTGAGATCCTGTGAGCAAAAAGAGAGATTTTATTAGAAATTTTTTGAATGAGTGAAACCACAGTTTGAGCAAGCCGCAAGGCAGCTGCAGAAAGGACTTGCATCCTGTGAAGGCCTGGTACTGAGCAGCTCTCTGTTCTGAAAAGTAGCGAGAGAAGACTGAGGCTAGAGCAAAGAAGATACGTGTTTTCTGAGTATGAAGAGGTGAGAGAGGTCACAGTGTCTGAGACAGACAAACTATCAGTTGCAAAAATAAGGTTATACCATTTACCTGCACCTCTCCTTCATTATTTGTTTTCCTTAAAGATTATATTCTAAGTGGAGCTGACAGCTATTGTGAGATATATTATCTGAAGTACATGGACTGAGAAAACGAAACATTCATTTGTCCTTAAAAATCACATTGTAAATAAATGGAAAGGTCATTGAATGAATCCATTTCCTGTCAAACCTACTGTGGAAAATCCCTGGGCAAGGTGAACTAAATAAATACGTTTGCATAAGCTGTATCAGAGTTTTCTATGGCTTTCATGTGATGTTTATTCAGCAAACAGGCACAGTATCTTTCCTGCATTATCAGCGACCGAGATGCATCCAGTCTGTGAAGCTCACTTTGTGATCTTTCATCAGTATGCAGTGTTCCAGGTTTCCTGTGACTTTGGACAGATTTTTATGCCTACTTTTAGCTTTGGACATCCAACCCTTGCCCTTTTGTAAGTCTAGTTAAATAGGTACAAAAGGTTCCTGAAAAATGGCAAAAATTGCACAATAAAATGTATTGCCTAAGTGTACAGGCTGAGAGCAAAGCTGCAGTCAGCCAATGAATGGGTCGCAGCTGGAACTGTACACTCAGTGAACAGAGGCCGAGGTGGTTAAACTTTCTACAGTTGTCTGAAAAGTGGATAATATTGCAGAGGAGAGAAATGTGTGGAACAGAACTAGGCACCAGAATATTTCCCAGTTTTATGGGCTACATATAATCACAGATCCAGCAGTAATGAAGACAAAACCAAGAGTCACATCATTAAAGTCACAGATGTCTTACACAGGTGAAAACTGCATAATTCTTTTTAAAATATCCACTGAGTTTTATTAATTTTTCAGTTCATTATGAAGTCTGAAGCTTTTTGTGGGCTCCAGCTCAGAGGCTTGCAGTGCCTTTGTTTGTGTGACAGTTTACTATTTTGATACTGGTGATTTGCTTTTTGTTTGTTAGTGTTTGTTTTTCTTTATTTAAACCATGAAATCATTGACAAAGGATGACAATGCGTAAGAACTGAAGATCCTCAGGTGCATACAGCTGTAATGGAAATCCCTTTTAATTAGAGGAATTGAAACGTGGGTTACTTAATTGGGTGGGAGTAAAAAAAAAAGAATATGAATAAAATTTAAACAGTCAGGAAACAGGAACAACTGCTGATGTGGAGGGCTACACAGCACTTCCTTCAGGTGTTTCCCTCTTTAGTTGAGGATATCCAAAACAGCTGTGAAAGTCTAGGGCACAGTCAGTACCCAAGTGGAATAAAGGAAATGACTTAAAATCTTACTTCTTAAAACTGAGCGCAAGGTACTGTGCCAGCATCTGGCCTGAATGAGAGACCAGATGCTGATACAATAGCACACACTCAGAATCTAACGAACTGGTCATGGAAGCAGCAGTTCAAGTTCCTCAGACTTTCTCTTATCCTGAAATGAGCCTATAAACTTCATTTTTCCTCAGTGCCTGGTAATACCAGTCAAGTAAATATAATTTTTCTTGTATGTATTTTTTTGTCAAAATCATAATTGGCATAAAGGTATGTAACGTGCTTTTTTTTTTTTTCTTTCTGAGCAATACAGTCATTACCAATTTTAAAGGAAATTATGTTTAACTTGTAATTTTTTCCAGTCTGACATGTTTATTCTCAAGGTTATGAAAACCCATACTTCTGAAGACAAAGTTGAGTGCTAACAGCTATCTTAAAATGGTAGAAAATTCAGGTTTTATTACAACATAAGCAGAAGTAGTAGATCCTCCACACTGTGTACAGCTGAGATTGTATCACTTAAGAGGCTGAAATTCTATGGGGATTTTTTATTCTTTAGTGTGATGTACTAGAGACTCTCAGTCTTCATAGTAGCTCTAGTAACTCTCCGAAATGGCACCATTGATGTTATATCCTCAAAGTAATATTTTCTGATTTTTTCAATGTTCATATTAGATGCTTGGCATCAGCATTATACAGTCATTCCTTCTTATTATTGGCAGTTCCATGAAGTATTAGAAATGGATACATTCAAGGACACTGAAAATCTGAAGATCCTCATTGCAAGAGCCTTTATGATTTTCTTATCATTTGGTAGCTTATGAATATCTTTGACTTTCCTGTCATGGAGAAGTCAACTTGACCAGAAATAAACCTTTACAACCCCATGTTTGTCATTGTTGTGATGATGTTATTTTAAATTTGGTGTGGGGAATGATTTTTGTCGATCTAAGTGGAGTTTGTGAGGATTGTCTGATGAATGTATATTTTAATGATACATGCTATTAATAGCATGAGTTATTGTATAGACAGAAACCTCTCCCTTCTATGTATAATAACAATCAATGAAGTAAGCCCCAAACATCATTTATGTGAACTCTTCCTCTTCTTAATATAATTTTAATTGTGCTATCAGTTTAAGAAATATGAGTCAAAACTAAGAACTTGCATTATGACAATTATGTCTACTTTCTTTTAACGAAAAATTAAATGGGTGTGTGAAGACTGCAAGAAAACTTGTAAAGCATTCTATTTATATTACCATATGTTATCCAATTTTCAGAAAAGTACATAAATGCAATTAGGTGCAATCATTTGACAGATGCAAAGAGCATGGAGTTACAAATGTTTATGGCTGACTATTACATTGTCGGTCAGAAAACAGGCGTGAAAAAAATCTTCTGCTACTTATAGGAATGAATATAGAACAGTATAAATCCATCTTAGTTGCTAATAATACAAGTAACTAAGATTCTGGACAATGTCTCAGAGTTTTGGCCAGAACTGAGTTTTTTGGTAGAATGGAATATAACAGTGAACTCCTGAACAACCTGCTCCTCAAGTGAGCTGCTATATAACTCACAAGTAAATAATATCACTCACAAGTAATTCAAATATATTGTGTTAGCTTATTGGTACCTACTTCCACACTTCCACATAGAGTTTCTTGTAGCTTCAGTGAAACCAAGAGGGGAGCAGTCTACCTATGAAACACTAGGAATAAGAAGTTCACAGTAATACTGCTACAATTATATTTATGAGAAATACAGAGAGGAGAAAATACAAACGATGAAGTCTAATGGTGTAAAAAAAATGTTTAAGCATGCTTCTGCTTTCACGTAGCTTGTTAAAAATCATAAGCAAATATGACAAAATATGCTGGATGTATTTGATTAAAAACTATAAAGATACTGAAATGGAAAATTATAGCACTTCCCTTTTTATGTATAAAATTAATCTTTGTTTCTCAGTCCAGAAAAAAATATTCCCCATGATTAAAGCAAGATTTTCAGTCTCCTCTGAGCCCCACTGAATGGTTTAACTATGGGATCCAAGCTGGGTCAAACTATAGTTGTGGGATTTTCTGGAGCTTTCCAAAGATACCGCATACCCCTGCCAAGAAGAAGATAAGTTATGTCATTATTTAAGGTCTTTTTCCGGTTTTAGATCACAAATACATTTTTTAAGCTCTTTCTTATCTATTTTGCTAGTACACTGTTCAAATGAATTATCCCTTAAAGTGCTATCTATAAAGAATTGATGATCTCAAAGCAAACATGACATGGCAGACAAAGGTCCAAATTCTTCTCAAAGGGTTGTAAAAACCTTTTGTAAGGACCTGGTGGTCAAATTGTAGCTTCCTGTGCTGCTCATCATCTGGGTCAATGCAACTGCACGAAACCATCCCTTTACTCTGATACTTAAGTTGAGCACTACAGCAGGGATGAGCTCATACCTCATGTGAGCATGAGTTAAAATTTATCTCAAATAAATGATAAACTTAATCAAAGTAATTTAGGCTCTCTTCAGAGAGAGTCAGTGGACAGAGAGAGGCTCCCTTGCCATCATTCATCTCATTCTAGACTGCTGTCCTAGGATAGGCATGATTAACTCGCTCTGGAAAATGTCATGGTGGGCAACTGTAGGTCATTCATGTTCCTGAGCCCTGAAACAGTTCTTCAAACTGGTATGAAGCCAGCAGGATGGATAAATTCCACCAGAAAAAACTCATCTGTCATACAACTGGTCCGATGCTCTGTTCTCCAAGTGTTCTTTCAATATTGTATTAAAGAGGATAGAGGTGGCTTAATGTGTTATTTCTGACATATTAACTTCCTTCCTGATATCCTCTACCCTGTTACATGATGAAAATTCTTCCATTTCTGTCATATGGTAGATGCAGCCAAACATTTGAAAGGGAATGTTCATCTGCCCAATACACATGTACTGTCTCATCATGTATTGAACTTCTCTTTCTTAATCATGTGTTCTCATTTGTCTTTGTCCAATTACAATACGGAAAACAATGTTTTGTCAGCCTGCCTTATACCCAAAGTATTTAATTTTTGCCTGTGGACATTCTTTTTTTCTAATGTACTAGCAGGACCATTCTTGAAAAGTCACAGGACAATTTCTGACATTTATCAGCCTTCCTTTTAAAGTGAAGATGAGTAGCTACTCACACAATTAGAAGAGGTGTTGACGTATTAGAAAAATTACCTAGAAAGAAAACTTTGCTTCGTAACACGTGACTACAGTGAGAGATTTAAAGCTTGATGAGGAACCTGATTCATCAATCAGTAGACGATGTTTCACATTGTGCAGCAGGTCAAATTACATGATTGTGTTCCTCTCAGGTGTCAAAATCTAAACACCTTTATTCCACTTATTGTCTATTGGAAGTGGATTTCTCTAGAAGTGATTATGCTGCCAGACTGATTGAGAATCACAGAATCATAGAATATCAGGTTGAAAGGAACCACAAGGACCACCTTGTCAGACCCTTTCTTGTCAAAAGCACAGTCTAGACAAGATGGTCCAGCACCCTGTCCCACTGAATGTTAAAAGTATCCAGTGTTGGGGAACCCACCAGTTCCCTGGTTTGTTCCAACAGCTGATTGTTCTCATCATGAAAAATTTCCCTCTTGTGTCCGACCAGCATCTCCGCAGGAGTAACTTGTACCCATTACCCCTCCTTGTAAAAAGGGAGTCTTCATCTTCTTTGTGGCCACCCTTTAAATACTGGTGCAGGTTAATTAAGGAGTTAGAGCTGTTACTGGAAATGGAAGTAGTCTACATTAGATCGAAGTGATTCTGGCAGATTGATGGAACTTACTCTTAGAAAGAAAGAGAAAAAAAATATGTGAAGGACAGTGAGCCACCAGGAATATATGAAAGAGAGGAAAAATAAGCTTGTCAAGAAAGAGAACCAGAAAAGAGAGAGAGCAGATTATTATTCAGCTGTGGTACAGAGTTTTTTGTATTGGTCAGACACAATCATGGCTGCACAAGCCTAAAGGAAGTTGATGTTGCGAGTGCTGGACTATAGTTTGTAATTTATTGTATCGATATTTTTTATTTCTATAATTATTATTTCTATAATCATTATAATTCTGGTTTTATGGAAGATATGTTTTTTCAAACCTGGAAATGTTATAGATTTTTAGATTCATATATTTTGGTTTCAATCCAGAAGACAAGTGATAAGAAAAGCAATTAATCTATCCTCTGAATTTAGCTCTGATTTCCTGTGAAGTTAGAAATATCTGATAATCTTTGCTAAGAGTCTAGTGTATGTTTAATTCTTTCTGTCACACTGATATCAAGAGTTAATTCAGCCTTGAGAAGCAGATTTACACATCTCTAAGTCAGTAATTAGCTAATGATAGTCTAAACACTGATACCTGTGAAGTGCAGGGGTACCAAGAACTAGTCTTGTATTGTCCATTTGAAAATGGAACACATACCCCCAGCTCTCTAAGGACAGGGCTCTGAAGATTAATTGGCAACCACAGGGCAATGATCTGATCATGCGTTATCACGCTAACTTGTGCGGTTCTCAGCAGTTCCTAGCCTCAGCTTCAGGGCGAGTGCATCTGTTATACATACCATCCTTCCTCATCTTTTACACTCAAGGCTCTTATGCCCTTGCTCATTTGTATCTACAGTAACTTCTCTCTATTTCTCTTTCCTCCTTTTATTTCATCTTAATAAACTTATGGAAAATATGCTTCTACTGTGCAGGACTATCCAGCCTGCTATCATTTTTTAGAAGCATAGAAACATAGCATCATTTAAGTTCGAAAAGGCCTTTAAGATCACCAAGTCCAACCATCAACTTAGCACTGGCAAGTCCACCACTGAACCATGTCTCTAAGCACCATGTCTTCACACCTTTTAAATACCTCCAGGGATGGTGACACCACCACTTCCCTGAGCAGCCTGTTTCAATGCTTGGTGGCCCTTTATGTGAAGAATTTTTTCCTAATAGCAATCTAAAACTCCCCTGGTGCAACTTGAGGCCATTTCCTCTTGTCTTGTTACTTAGGAGACGAACACCCACCTCGCTACAACCTTCTTTCAGGTAGTTGTAGACAGCAATAAGGTCTCTCGCCAGTCTCCTTTTCTCCAGGCTAAACAACCCCAGTTCCCTCCGCCTCTCCTCATCAGACTTGTGCTCCAGACCCTTTGCCAGCTTTGTTGCTCTTCTCTGAACTCACTCCAGCACCACAATGTCTTACTTGTAGTGAAGGGCCCAAAACTGAACACAGTGTTCAAGGTGGGACCTCACCAGTGCAAAGTACAGGGGGACAATCACTTCCCTAGTCCTGCTGGCTGCAGTATTTTTGATACATGCCAGGATGCTGTTGGCCTCTTTGGCCAACTGGGCACTCTGTCAGCTCATATTCATATGGCTGTTGACCAACACCTCCAGGTCCTTTTTCACTGAGCAGCTTTCCAGACACTCTTCCCCAAGCCTGTAGCATTGCATGGGGTTATCATGACTCAAGTGCAGGACCCAGCACTTGGCCTTGTTAAACCTCGTACAGTTGGCCTCAGCCCAACAATCCAGCTGATCCATATCCCTCTCTATGGCCTTCCTACCTTCCAGCAGATCAACACTCCCACTCAACTTGGTGTCATCTGCAAACTCACTAAGGGTGCACTCAATCCCCTCATCCAGATCATTGATAAAGAGATTAAATAGAACTGGCCCCAATACTGAGCCCTGAGGAACACCACTTGTGGCTGGCCACCAACTGGATTTTACTCCATTCACCACAACTCTTTTGTCCCAGCCATCCAGACAGGTTTTTACCCAGCAAAGACTACATCTATCCAAGCCATGAGCAGCCAGTTTCTCCAGATGAATTCTGTGGGAAATGATGTCAAAGGCTTTACTAAAGTCTAGATAGACAACATTCACAGCCTTTCCCTCATCCACAAAGTGGGTCACCTTGTCATAGAAGGCAATCGGGTTGGTCAAGCAGGACATGCTTTTCATAAACACACGTTGACTGGGCCTGCTAGCTTGGTTGTCCTGTACATGTCACATGATGACACTCAGGATGATCTGATTCATAATCTTCCCTGGCACTGAGGTCACACTGACAGGCCTGTAGTTCCTTCCAGTCCTTCTTGTAGATGGGTGTCACATTTGATAACCTCCAGTCAACCGGAACCTCCCTAGTTAGCCAGGATTGCTGATAAATAATTTGAAGTGACTTGGTGATCACTTTCACCAGCTCCCTCAGAACCCTTGGGTTCCAAAGTCCCAAAGACTTATGCATATCTAAATGGTGTGGAAGGTCATAATTTCCTGTTGGATCGTTTGGGCTTAATTTTGCTTCCTGTCCTTGTCTTCTGGCTCAGGGGGTTGGTTACCTGAAGAACAACTGATCTTACTATTAAAGACTGAGGCAAAGAATGCATTTGGTACCTCAGCCTTTCCCTCATCCTTTGACACGATGTTTCCTAGTGTATCCATAAAGGGTGGAGATTCTCTTTAGCCCTCTTTTTGTTGCTCATGTATTTATAGAAACATTTTTTTATAGTCTTTTTTGGCAGTAGCCAGATTAAGCTCTAGTTGGGCTTTGGTCTTTCTGATTTTGTCCCTGCAGAACCTCATAACATCCTTGTTGTCTTCCAGAGTTGCATTGTCCTTCTTCCAAAGGTCAGAAACTCCTTTTTTTCCTGAGTTCCAGTCAAAGCTCCCTGTTCAGACAGGCTGGTTGTCTTCCCTGCCAGCTTGTCTTTTGGCATGTAGGGATGGCCTGCTCCTGCACCTCTAAGATTTCCTTTTTGAAGATGTCCAGCCTTGCTGGACTCGTTTACCCTTCATGACTGTCTCCCAAGGACTCTGTCAACCACCCTCCTAAACAGGCTAAAGTCTGCCCTCCAAAAGTCTAAGGTGGCTGTTCTGCTGACCACCTTACTTACTACTGACCCCTTTCCTTACTACTACTGCTGCTTCTCACAGTTGGAATCCCAGAGCACCACAAGATTTAAGAATATACTTGCAAGATGGAGCTCACCGTCTGCCACCTTTTCTAACCAAAGAACTGAATTATTATGCTTGAAGCATTTAAGGTTAAAATATGTGCTATAAATCATATATCAACAGATGACCGCAAACTGAATATATAGCCAAATTAATTTTGGTTTCATGTGACGTCAGCATGGCCCATTGAATGAGTTACAGCCTTGCATTTGCTCTGGGGCTATCTATTATCTAATATGTCTTACTTGATTTTCAGTTTTAAGCAGGCAAATCGACCATGTATACTTGCTTGTGTGAGTAGCTAATTTTAGGTATCTAGTTTAATTGAAGACTTTATGCTCCTTTAGCTTGTCAAATAGAAATTCACATTTTCTGATTAATGTGATTCATTTATATTAGATTTGACTTGACAGGATGACAATGTGTAATATAGAATACAAGGATGACAGGGTTCTGTGTTTCCTCCGCCGCATTTCATTATGAATAGTCTAGTCAAGGCTGTGGCCTATAATATCTTACCCGCAATATGATAAAATTTGGACATTATTGTAGCCATATATGGTCTACACAGTATGTTATTACAGGTGGCGATATGCTTTCAGAAGGGTGACAAGTTAGACAACTTTCTTACATTTGTAACCCCCATTTTAACTGACACAAAAAAAAAATACACAAGGAATGTAAATACCAACTAACTCATTGGTTGGTGGAGAAGAGAATAGATTAGGTGGGGAAAATGGAACAGTAGATGGAAGTTGAAAAATGTGTCAAGAAATATAAACATGACATCTAATAAAAGCATATCAGTAGCTTCAGCACAAAAATATTGGTAAAAGTAGTGAATAATAGGAAAATTGTCCATAGCTGGGTACATGGAGTAGTAACATATAAGATAATTGGCAACAAGTGGTTGCATGTCAGAGATGCAGAGGGTGGTCTGTCAGTCCAGCACCTCTCAAACTCAGGCAACAGAAGGACAGAGGAAGCAAAGGGCAGAATGTCTCCAAGATCACAGATGATATTAAATGTGTGTTTTGAAGGGGAAGATTGTGTATTCTGTCGCTTCTATAGGTCAAATGTCTTGTATACATACAGCACACTTTAAATACTCGATTTCCTGTGCCACAACAGTCTCTTTTCTGACTGTGTAGGCAGGCTCACCACCATCTTGATAATTGTGGTAAGGATAGGACTCCATCTGATTTAACAGATTAATCTGCACAGTCAGTCCAGCCTGCAAGGGCCCACTGGTGCTACAGCATTCCCACTACAGATCTGCACATGTGGAGCTGTTAGTGACTTACAGAAAAACTCATTTTGGAATCAATACAGGTTGACGGATGAAGGGCTTGAGAGCAGCCCTGTAGAGAAGGACTTGGGCGTACTGGTGGATGAATGATTGGACATGAGCCGGCAATGTACACTTGCACCCCAGAACGCAAATCATGTCCTGAGCTGCATAAAAAAAATGAACATTGCCAGCAGTTCAAGGGAGGTGATTCTGCCCATTGTGTCCAGTAGAGGAGATTTATAGAGCCTGTTCTGGAAACAAAACTGGTTTTGCCTAAACTGTCTCATGATGGAGCATCTGGAGCAGCACCTTTCTTAGTGCAGTATCCCCAGTAGGGTTTGCACAAACTCAGTTTGGTGCTGGTGTTGACAGAGGTGTTACAGGATGGCAATTCTAGGGACTTGGTGACCATCTTATGAAAACTCCAAAGACAAACTAAACTTCTGGCCAGAACAGAAGTTTTGCATTGGTGAAGACCTGAGTGCTCATGTTATCTGCAAAGAAGTTACTGCTTTTCATTGAGTTCTTTCACTTGGATATGAAATGGAACATGCACGTGTCTTCTTTCTCTGTAAGGCCTGCAATAAGGCATCCTAACATAATAAAACACAAGCAGAACATAGGTCTGAAGTTTCTTCTTTTTTTTTTTCTTTTTTTTTTTTTTCTTAATCAAGGTAGTTTAGGAGGTAAAAGAGATCTCCAAGATGCAAGGAGAGCAAGGCTGCTGAATGGAGCTTTTAAACATTTCTAAGGGTTTAATGAAATGAATGGAGCTTTAAAACATTTCAAAAAGTTTAAATGTTCAAAATCAAGCTTCAGCACTCACCCTTTGCAGTGGCCTGCAGAGATTTCAGTGTATGTGTGGATAAATAGAAATTATTACATCACTAATATAGTTACATATCGCTATAGCTAGGTTATGCTTGTCTGATGAAAGGACACTGTACCAAAATTCAAACTTCAGCCTATATACATATGAGTGCTGAGTGGCTTAAAGAAAAGGTGATAAAATGTAGATGCTTTAGCAAGATGAAGGCAATAACACATTACAAAGTTACTGGTATAGTAAGAGATATGGAATATAGAAAATAGGAGGAACAGTGAAATGGAGTTCAGTCAAGGTGAAGGATATATTCAAAAAGGAGTAGCATTGTTACTGCCATGATGGATAAAAGTAAGGCATAGTAAAAGTACTTAAGGAAATTTTTTACTAAAACTGACTAGGATGTCTGGAAAAATAAATAAGCTTTTAGGTACACTTTCCTGTCAACTAGTATAACATAAATATAAAATATGTCCTTCAGAAATAAGATACTTGATGCAGATTTTTTGTTCTTTATGCGTATTCTTGTGCTTCCATGATTGCAATTTTGCAGATGTAATGTTGTTGCAGCTGTAATGATTGAAGGAAATTTTCTGCAACTATGTTACATTTGAGAATTGTATTTTTGAAAATCCATACCCTTTTTCCAGCTGTTCTAGTAAAATGTATCCCCTCTCTCTCTGTAAACCTTGCCCTTTCTCTACTACAGGAGTATAGCAAAACAAGTTGTAATTCCAAGTTTCCGACTCATAGCTATCTACTGCAGCAAAAAAATATACACAAAGAAAGCTATATGATTTTATATGGTGCAGTAAAGAGAATCCTGGTGTTTTGTGGCCAGGCAAAGTATAAATGGGAACTAAAAAAACAGAATAAAGGACATTTAAAATAGACAAATATGTGAAAGTGAGGGACAGCTGCACCACATGCTTCATGAAATGTGGAGACTGCAGAAGCAGCAAGAAGCTGGTGGGGATCTTTTTTAAAAATAAATGAAAACTTTTTCTTTCAATTATTATTTATTCCAAATAGTAAGATGTACTATTATCTCTCCCTCTGTTTAATATTTAAAGACAATTTAGAAGAGAAGAGGAAAAAGATGTAAACAAGTTTAAAAAAATCAATATTTCATATTTTGTGTATGCGATTTTTCAAATAAAAATTGTCCACATTCTAGACAGATATTTCAGTTAGCCTGTGTTGATATTTGTGAATGGCAATAAAGATCTACAGTTGGCTTAAATACAATTGACAGTAAACTTTAGGTGTGCCCCTGTTTATTTAGAAATACAACAAAATGTTGCCTCTGTCTTTTGTGGGTAATATTTGCAACAGTACACATAGCACTATACACATAAATAAAAGAATAATTCGATGTGTGTGAAAAAACCCAAGATGTGCTTTGATGGGTCAAATATGAGCAGAATCCACTGTTCAGGAATCCATGGATGAGGATCGAAGTAGGTTTGACATTCAGTGTTTCACTGTTGTCAGACAAAGGATGCTCCTCTTTTATAAACCCTACTGTACAGAATTCTTTACTGTTAAAAGTACTTTTTCCAAAGAGCTATGATTCAGCCTGGTCTTAAGAGCACTTCTCTTATTACCTGCTCTCAGCTTGTTTAATCAGGGTCCTTGTAGCTTGAGTGGCAGGGCCAGTCTAATTTTATCCCTCCACAAAGCTATAGCAGAGGTAGAATTATCCTGATTTCATCCTTGATGTTAACCTTTCATTAATTTCTGGTGCTTGTATCTTTTGTGACCACTAAATAAAAGCTGGTGTCTTGCTACATATTGTATCTTTAGCACAGATTTATTCCAGAATTCCTGAGGCAACTATCATGTTCCTTCCATAGTTATCACTATGGTAGTTGATACAGATTTGGAAGTGAAGATAATGGAACCAGAAAGATTTTATGGTAATAATAGATCTCTTTCTCTTCATTACATGAGGCATTCTAATTCACGTAATGTTTCTTCTCTAGTGGAGGACTGCAGTAGATTGCCTATTCTTGCGCTCAGTATTAATTATACTTACTAGTACTTGTGTAGTTGAAGGTCCCATGATAAACTCCTATTTTATTTTTAGGGGTTTATAATTCATCTTTAAAAGCCCACTTTAGACTGAAATATGTCACCACCATCTAACACCGACTTATCTGACCCAGCAGTAATATATGATAGATATGGAAGGAAGAAGCTGCACTTTGAATAATTCAAGGTGATTACCTCATGTGAAAAGTCATTCTTTCCATGTGCATGTCATCAGAATGGCCATATAAGTATGCACCTAACATTGACAGGCTATATCTCATCATAGCACTATGTCAACAAACACAGGCCAGCCTTCTTCCCTGCTTTTTATTCCTGATACAATTTGCGTTACAAAAGCTGAATTACATGTTTTTCAAAAGTCAACAAAAAATGTGGAAAAAGGTAAATTTATCAGTCTTTTGACATTCTCAGTGCAAGGACACACGGTGATATGATTTTTAATAGGATACCTTAATTTTTATGTCACCAAAAGAGAAATCTTCTCTACTGATGCTTGTATTAGTGGCTTTTTGTGAATTATTCCATTTGGGAGCACAGTTACAACTTCAGAGGACAGTTATCTGCATCTTAAGACCCCTGACACTAATGAATCTCCAGCTGAGCAGACTCATCAGACTTATCTCAGTACTGTTTTGCCAAACTACAGATTCAACTCAAAACTGAGTATTAGATTCCTTCTGCCAGAGATTACAAGTAAAATATGAATCAATGGAGCATGTAGCTGTCAGAGTCACCAGAATAATGATTAAGTTACCCTTTCTATAAAGGAAATTAAGCTCCTATTTAATTCGTCTCTAACCCTGGGGATTATGAAGTCATGTCCTCCTCTGTTTTTTTTTCCCAAACCCAGTAGTGATGGGGTGCAGACCAGGTGCTCACTGAGAGTCAAGAGTCATCAGCCCCGCGTGAGATCTAACATATAACAGACTTATCTCATTTTGTTGGTGTATTCCTCTGTGCTTACCTGCTAGCCTTCCCCAAAATTCACACTGTAGACCAGGAAAATGTCAGCCCTCCAAAAATACAAGTATGGAAATGTGAATGTAGTTATAAAAGTGCAATTAAATATTCTATAGAGAAGTGGAGATATTTTCTCTCTTAAAAACTGTTGCAACATATTTTTACTGCTGTTTCTTAGCATTTACTTCACTGAAAATAAGCTAATGTTTGAGTGTAATGCAATTGCAAACACTTCTGCAATATCCGTCTGTTTCTCAACTTTTCCTATTATATTTTTTACTTCCAATATTTTTTTCTGAAATTAGTGGACAGGAATACTTCAGTTAAATATGGGATTTTATGTGTTTGCTGACCATTTAATATTGATTCCCCTTTTATGGTGTACAATGTACTTTGTTCATTTTAGACTACAGCTGTTTGCACCTTGCCTTAATCTGTACCTGTTGCACATCCTTCCTGTGCAAATTGTTTTTCAGCCATTCATTGCTCTGATTAACTAGACCATCAATAAATCTGGACTCTCTTAGAGTTTTGGTTTAGAATTACTGAGTAGCTCCATAACTGAGATCTGACACAGTATTCTTCAATTCTGAAGCTTTCTGTAGCATAACCATTGGAAATACAGCACTAACATTTTAAATGTAGCCCTGTAATATCAGCCTTCCAATAGATGTGTTATGAGGAACTCCCAAACAAACAATAATGGTAGGAATCTTGCCTATCCAAAAGAACAGTAAGTGTGTGTTAATACCTTTCTGATCAATAGTTAGCCATGTATTTCCATTTTAAATCCTATCTTGAGCTGCTGTTGCTCAAAAGTACAACTCCAGTTCCCCAAACCTAACTATGAAGAAACACAATAGAAGAGAGTACATATCTCAGCCACACAGTGTTACTTAAAATATTTTTAAAATACATGGACAAAAATTATCTTAAAGGGAGATGCTTCAGGATTCTGCAGTTTGCTGGAGTCATGTGCAATGTGTACTGTTCCACAGCTTCTACTTGAATTAATATGAGCCTCATAAAGTCTCCTTTAGAATTTAAATTGAAATGGTTCAAGAGTATTGAAGAACTTTTAAAGAAAATAAGTTTTAATCTGTATGGAACTGAGGATGATAGGTCCTTCTTTTAAATGAGATAATTATATCTTGTCAATTAAATGTGTTTGAGTTTCCATAAAATCTTTCCTTTAATAAATAATTCTTAATTTGTCTTCAAAATTTAAATTTAAGAACATACAGACTAATACTCTATAATGATATCTTCCTAAAATTATTTCACTAGCTTTCTTTACAAAGCTCATCTTTTAATGTTTCCCTTTTTATTGTTGTTTTTTGGGGGTAGGTTTGTTTGTTTGTGGGTTTTTATTTGTTTGTTTTTGTTTTGGTTTTGGTTTTATGACTTTTTTTGCCTCCTGTTCTCATGGAAATGAGGACATAATAAAATGAGGAAAATGAGGAAATAAGTTTATTTTGCAAAACCCGTACCTATAGTGCACACCTGAGATTAGCCGTATCAAAAGATGTATTGCTTTTTATTGTGATATGGTTTTATTTTCACAATATCATATTCCTAAGAAGAAATAACAACACACATCAGACATATGCATTTAGTTCTGTCTCATATCTAGAGAGTCTCAGTATTTCTGAAAAATTCTCTTCAAGAGAGTCCATCATCTCTCTTTGAGATAGCACTGAAAACTCATATATCTTTTGAAGTTGATTTGTACTCTTTTAGAGACTAAATGTATGAAAAGTCACTCTGTTAAAATACAGCTATATTAGCTGCAAAAAGAAAAAAACGTATTGTAGCTTCTATGAGAATTAGTCGGTAGTGTTGCTACTGCTATCGTGTATTTTTCTGATAATTTATTTCTCTTTTTCTATCAGTTTGAAGAAAACTATGTAAAAAAAAACAATAGCTGGGGAACCCACCACTGCTTTCATAAGACAGTTCTTGTTTCCTCAGCTCTTCTATACACAGAATGAAGAATTACTATTATGGTGTAGTGGATATTCTAGCTTAATGAAGCTGATAAGGGGAAAGCATTCAGCAGGAAAGTTCAGTTAATTAAGAAGCTTATATTAACAGTGCATGTGTTCTATGCCTCTTGCATGTTTTGCCTCTAGAGAAATCATGCACATCTAATGTTGTTCAATGTCATTTTACTAAAACTGGTATTTGAGAAAATTGTTGAGCAAATTAGAAGTGATGAAGTAGCCCAAGGAGATAATGTCAGAGAGCACAGGAGATTCTGATGTGAAGACCTAGCTTCCTAATTGTTATTGTGCTTACAAGGACACTGTTGAAAGAAAAATGAATGCCTTGCTTCACACTTGCTGTAAAAGGTTCTGCAACTCTGGAGCTTGCTTAAATCATTCTTCCTGAAACAAACTATGGAATGAAACTCAGGCTATTTAATTTCCAAATACGAGTAATTAAAATGAGTCACATCACCAGAGTTTGGCAGGGTAACAGCCTTCTTTTATTTTTTCATTTACACATAAATTTCAGTGAAGGTCAGATTTGTTGGGGGGAGAAGAAGAACCTGCCTGCTTTTGTGTTCACAGGAGGTTAAAATATGACTTGTTCACAGTGTCCCTCATAGTTCAGTACTTAATGGTCCTTGACGGGGATAACCTAGAAGTTAATTTTACTTTGTGTCCCAAAAGCAGTCATTGTCACCGTAATCCTTCTTTCAGGCTGAAGGGTATCTTCACCACCTGATCAGACTTTCAATAGCGATTGATGAGCAATATAACCAACCAAGAAGCACTTTGCTAGTGCTTTCTGATAAAACGTAAAAAGAAAAAGAAGAAATGGTGCTAGCTTACCTTTTCATAACTTAAAGCCTTTCCAGTGTTCCTTACTTTAAATGTCAGCTTTTGCTATTTGTAGAAGTCAAACACCGCAAAATGAGGAACTGCTGCTACTTTCTTTTCCTCCATATTACTCAAGTCCTGCCAGGGAGAAGGATGAGAACATAACGGACATATACACCCTTTTTCCAGTTTTGATATCTAGAGCAGAGAGATGTTTGAAGCCAGAGGCAAGCACTATCAGGAAGGCCTGGGCTCTAACCTCTGGGCAGCAGAGTGTCCCATCTGCAAAGGTACCTCAATTTCCAGAGTCTTCTAACCTCTAACAAAGTCAATTTGGCTAACAGGTCTTTGAAAAACATGCACACGTAATTTCTTTTTTGTTTAAATTTATCCGGGTTGGGGAATGCTGCACATGATAGCCAGAGCTTTGACAGCAGAGCTGCCCTCCAGCCCTCTTTAAAGTAACCGTTCTAGAACCCAGACAATGAATCTTCTCAAGTAAACAGCTGTAACAGTATTTTAATATAGGCATAAGAGTATGCCTTTTCCCTTCCCTGACTTTCGCACTGAAACTGAAAAATGTAATGGTTAACTCTTCAGGGAGGTAACATCCATCATGAAACCATTGATATTTATTGAAAAACAGCTAATGAGAAAAAACATAAGGCTGTCTTATCAAGTACTACAATTGTAAGTAACAGCTTTGTATGTTCACAGAAGCTAAAATTAATCACTGAAGCCTCATAAAGTAAGCTCTTAGATTCTCTCTGTGCTCCCTATACTGAGCACTCTTAATTTCCCTTTGGCAACATATGTGAAACATGATACAGGTAAAGAGAAAAAAAAAATCTTTTTGGGTGTAACCACAGCCGAATTTCAATAAATTCTACATCAAAATAATAATGTATGGATTAGAAGTCAAAACTTTGATGGAATTTTGGTCAAAAAAGCAGAAAGAGTGGAAATCTTTTCTGGATGAGCTCAGATTCTGCAGTGAAAACATGGGATTTTTAGTTCATGAGGGCATTGCTTGAAGAGCAGATTCCAGATCCAAGTTTTGTGCTCAGTGCATCATGCAGCACACCCATCCCCCCAAATGGTTCCTGAGGATTGGCAGGAAGTGGATCATATTCACTGGCACGTAGGACACCAGAGCTGTTTTTTTTTTTTACACTAGCTATTCATGGAGAACAGAGAATATTCAATACACCATGACACCCTTCTGCAGACCTTCGCTAACTGAATCATGGGTGTGAACATTCTAGCTGTTGGTCTTCTTCATGATGGAAGATGCTTCTAAGGAGAAGGGTTCTGACCTCAGTGCCTGAGGTGGGCATGCACCATACCATCCACTGTATGTAGTGATATTAAGCCAGTTAAAATGTCAGAAGCAGAGTGGGTAACATCAAATCTCAATTTACCCTTGCATTTCAGGAACCACCCATGACACACCTGGGACCATGCAAGGTGGGTGGTACAGGGCTGAATGCTGTGACCATTTCAGAGATAATTGAGGTCTGTGACTCATCCCCCCAAAAAAGTGCTCCAGGATGCAGGCTCCTATCACTGCCCACAGGAAGCTCTGAGAGGAAGGAATCTTCGTCTGGCTCTGTGAATCACCTGTTTCTTTTCATCCTTTTAAAAATACCTTTCATTTGAACATCAAATAAGGAATACCCATTGTGGTATCCCTCAGGTGTCCATACTGGGACCAGTACTCTTTACTATCTTCATCAATGATATAAACATTGCCATCCAGAGAGATCTGGACAAGCTTGAGAGGTTGGCCTCTGTGACTGTCATGAGGTTCTATAAAGCCAAGTGCAAGGTCCTGCACCTGGGATGGGTAACCCCCAGTATTAATACAGGCTGGGGAGTGAAAGACTGAGAACAGCCCTGCCGAGAAGGACTTGAGGGTATTGCTGGATGAAAGACTGGACATGAGCCTGCAATGTGCACTGGCTGCCCAGAGGGCCAAACCTATCTTGAGCTGTAACAAAAGAAGCATGGCCAGTAGGTCAAGAGAAGTGATTCTGCCCCTTTACTCTGCTCTTGTCAGACCCCACCTGGAGTCCTGCATCCAGCTCTGGAGCCCTCAGCACAGGACAGACATGGACCTGTTGCAGACGGACCAGAGGAGGCCACAAAAATTATCGGGGTGCTGGAACAGCTCTGCTATGAGGACAAGCTGGGAGAGTTGGGAGTGTTCAGCCTAGAAAATAAAAGGCTCGG
Source organism: Patagioenas fasciata (assembly GCF_037038585.1). NCBI lineage: Eukaryota > Metazoa > Chordata > Aves > Columbiformes > Columbidae > Patagioenas > Patagioenas fasciata. Next base: position 103,544,740 of record NC_092520.1, on the reverse strand, counting down.
GGGAGACCTTATTGTGGCCTTTCAGTACTGAAAAGGGGCCCATAAGAAAGATGGGGACAGACTTTTTAGAAGGGTGTGTTATGACAGGACAAGAGGTAATGGTTTTAAACTACAGGAGGGGAGATTCAGGCCAGACATGAGGAAGAAATTTTTTACAATGAGGGTGGTGAAACAGTGGCACATGTTGCCCAGAGAGGTGGTAGATGCCCCATCTCTGGAGACATTCAAGCCCAGGCTGGATGGGGCTCTGAGCAACCTCATCTAGTTGAAGATGTCCCTGCTCATTGCAGGGGGGTTGGACTAGATGACCTTTGAAGGTCCATTCCAACCCAAACTATTCTATCACTTACTGTGAACAACACACGTATTCTGTCTCTGCATTTACAGTCCTCTGACTGGACATAATTCACAACGTAAATTGTCCCATAATACTCCCAACAGTGTCAAATTCTGAACTTCACAGGCAAAAATCAAATACTTAAACAAGCACATACAACACCAATAGTGTTTTTCAGGCATTGCTAATCACAACATATGAGCATTGGTCCATGAAGCATCCCAGACCTTGCCCCCTCTTAGGAAAGCACAAAATTTTCTAATGACCACAGATTCCTCTTTGTACACACTGGATCAAGACTTCTCATTTCTAGATATTTCACCTTGTTCCTTCTGTGGTTTGTCTGGTGACTTGGACAAGCTTTCCCTTAGTGATAGAAGAGTCCTGCAAACATTATTCCCAGAGCCATGTTGTTTCTGGTGGACCTAGACCTTGTTCTGGAGGCAGGAGGTTCCCAGTCCCAGTCCATTTGGCAGAGCAGCTGCAGTCTTACTGGAGTTTCTGCCAGATGATCCATCCACCTTGTTGCTCCATCATTGACATTCTGAACAGTATCACCACTCCACTGTTATTCCTTCCTCTTCTTCCCTAGATCTCTGACTAATGCAAAAACTTCTAACTCGCCAGAAGAAAAGTTACCCCAATGACCGAATGAGCACTACCACTGAGTCTCTGGAAAGAGACAGTCTTTCTGTTACAACAACTTTAAAAAAATTTTTATTTTCAAATAAAAATTTCTAGAATAGAAATAATTAAAACTTTATAACAGAAAACTATACATTATAAAAAAAGCACATGGACACATTTTGAAATATAAGCTCGTAATAATAGATCTGAATTTGTCCAATTCATTTATTACTGGCTTCAGACAAACAGTTTTCATGTTCAGCGGGAAGCTGCAGGACTGCATGCCTCTTGGCCTCCATATAGACAACTACTATTGGTGTGTGGAAGATGCTCAGAATCTTCTCCTATAAAGCATTTCCTCAACAGGAGTCAGCTGCATAAACACTGGCTTTAGGGGAGATATGACATTTTAGCAGCAGGGCACTTGTCTCTGCAAAACTACATTAAATGAAGACAAGTTATGGAAAAGGGTCCAGACAAATCTGTTGCTGTACGATCATTTTTGTATGCCATAAGGCAAAATCACTTAGATTGTTTGAGTTATAGAAAAAAAGCGTACATTCAAATGTCTCCAATTATGAAAATATTGCTTCAATTGCATAAATGACCTTAATGCTATTTTCCAAAGAATATACCTTTGATTTGTTGAGATGTTGACATGATAATTATATTTAGTCCTATGAATGTTATTTTCTGTTGAGAAGATTTACACCAAACTTCAATAGGCACAGTCATTCCAATGGTTCTTCAAGGGATTTCTGCTCCAGAAGCATTTCTGTAAGCAATGCAAGACATTCATTGGGGTTGTCAAAATTAAAAAAATTGTTGAAAATTCAATTTCAATTCTACTACTAGAGAAATCAAACCTGTCTTTTTTTCTCCTAGCATGGCCAGTCTTACCTACTTAAGTAGGCTGACAAGACTGACTTTTTTGGGAATTCAGCAGAGCCCCTGCAGATAGTAGATAATCTGCACAAAGAGTAAATTGATGCTGTGCTGACAGATCTACCCTACCTGTTTACAGGGCCTGCCAGACCAATGCTAAACCTCCTTTGGCATCTGAGGAGGGGACCATCTGGCAATTTTTGCACAATAGGAGTTGAATACACACCAGAATTTTGTGTTTTTAAAAGCCATTTAATGTTAAAGAAAAATCAATGATAAATATATACAAATGGGTGGAAAAGTTTTAAATATACTCGATACTCTAAGTCCTCATCACAGCTGTTGTCATTTGAATAAAAGCTGTATTGTTATGTATAACTTCTAGTAAACATTCAAAACATAATTCAGATTGTTTTCTGTTACGCACAGCAGAAGTTTTAGATTAATGTAACGTTGTGTCCTAACTATGATAAAACCTTTTGGCCTTGAAAAATATGTAAATAATTTTCCCTATCAATATTACCTTAGTAACTGATAATATCACAAGTATTAGTGACTGGAAAGGTGAAAGCAGTTTGTGCCTTTCAGGTGGAAATAGGAAACTTATTTTTCCCATTTTATGAAAATAACATCTTCTTTAGAATTATCAGCTTGTATTGTGGGGATTAGCCTCTTACAATAAACATCAAGTTACTTGTCAAACAACATGTGCAGTTAGAACTAGTTTGTATGAAATAAAGAGTAAGCAAACAAAATAATCAAATTTTATACCAAGCAAAAAGTACTTGAATAGTCAGCTGTTAGAAAAATTCACTGAGACTGCCCACATGGGAAGGATTATTCAGTTTCACAGGTCCCATGTTTGTATTATTTTTCACTAGAGTCATCTCTTGTAGAAAGTTAACACAAAGAAGCATGTAGTCATACTAGGAATAATTAAGTATATTCCCCACTCTGAAATTTTATAGTAGTAAGAATGCCAGATAAAAGGTGAGAAGATTAAAAAAGAAGTGCATATTCCTTAAGGATCCATATATGCAAGACAGAGACCGTTATCATCCTCTTTGTCCTCCTCTAGTATTTCTGTTTGGACTGTTGTTGAATGGTATAGATGTCACCATTTGGACCCTTTTTACAGTCCTGCATACACAAGATTGAACTAATATTATTATTACAGAATTAACAGAATAGAATATATTGAGTGTAAAAATGAAAAAATGTGGTCTGGTTTGATCTAAAAAAAGTATATGCTTATGAGGTAGCATTCCTTTCTAGAGGTGGTTTAACACCTCCTAACACTTCCATAGTAAACATACACTCATTTCATAATACAGTGCTTCTGTTGCACTGGCACTGTCCCCATAGCAGCTGCGAGGTTTTACATTACTGCAAGTAGGTTCCTGCTTCTGGTACCAACACGGTGCGAATTCAGTCGCAGGCACAACAACGAAAGGTGCCTGCGAGGCTGTGAATTCTTCATGGCTGTCACCACCATTACTGTGTTGGGCTACAGAGGTATCCAGTGCCCCCAAGAGCTGCTCTGGTCTCACTTGCTGCTACAGGCGAGTAAGTTGACCATGTGGGGCTGGTACAACCAGGCTATCTTGTTAGATTGAAGGAATTCACAAGAAACTGGATGAGAGGTGGATTTGGCCCCTTACTACACAGCAGACAGCTAAAATACAGGGGTTGAAAAGCTATTTAAGGTGAAGAAGAGGGAAAATACAAGTATTTTTCCAGTATGTGCTGGCAGCTCTTAATTCTTTCCCAACTAGGCCCGTCATTAAAAAGAGGTACTTCCATGAGGTCCTGGTAACTGTCTGCAGGTGAGCATCCAAGTTCTTCTGAATGAGACTGTCCCAGGAGCACTCTCAAGCCCGGTCAGGTGTGAATTCTCTGATGTCTACTAAAGTGAGGTCACATTGTTGCCTTTCCACAGAATCACACAGAATCACAGAATGTTAGGGATTGGAAAGGGCATCGAAAGATCATCCAGTCCAATCCCCTTGACAGAGCAGGAACACCTAGATGAGGTTACACAGGAAGGTGTCCAGATGTGTCTTCAGTGTCTCCAGAGTAGGAGACTCCACAACCTCCCTGGGCAGCCTGTTCCAGTGTTCTGTTACTCTCACTGAGAAGAAGTTTCTTCTCAAATTTAAGTGGAACCTCTTGTGTTCCAGTTTGAACCCATTACCCCTTGTCCTACCGTTTTCTTAACCACTTGTTTAAAAGTTATTTGTAGGAAGCTAATTTGTCTTCGACACCTCTGTCCCCTGACAAATTTAGATAACACTGGTCAGTGAATTAAATGCTGTTCTGCAAGTTGACATATAAGGATATGTAGACATCTACAGAGAAAGAGAGTGCACATCCAAGCTTTAAGAAACCAAGCAAAAAGAAAAAAATTAAAAAAAGGTAAATTGAGTCTGTGGGATGATGGACAGAAATAAAGATGGCAAGTTTTCTCATTTAAAACAAAACAAAAAAGATCAATAGATCAATTATTCAGTTTCGGGGAAAGAAAACAAGGAAAAAAAAAAAAAAGAGACAGTTATAAAATAGAAAGAACAGAGAGCGCCAACCAATCCTTTCTGATTTGAAGGACAAGCGGGCACTTTATGAAAACACAAGGTAACAAACAGAAAATGGAAAATACTTGAAGCAAATGACTTAGATTTTTAAAAGGCTCCAACATACAAAGAACAACATCTGCAATTTCCATAACTGAGACAGCAAATTACAGTAACTATTCATCCTAATACTTGTCATGGTCCAAAAAGTCAGTCTTCTCACTAGGATATATTACAGGCTGTCATTAGCCATATTACAGAATAAAGCACTGGACCTTCACCTGAAGCACTTTTGGAGCAAACTGTCACCAGCACACTGGTAACCACAGGGAGAGCTGTGTGTTGAGGTACTTTGCAGCTCCTGTAGTTCAGCTACCATTCTCATCGGCAGCAGTATTCAACAGTAAATTTTAGGAAACGCCATCTCCTTTCTTATTTTGTTTCTTGATAAAAGTAGGCACATTCTGCAGCTGTATCAGGAGCAACATTACTTAGTAAAAAATTTGAAATCTTTGAAAAAAACAGCGTTTCTCATTTTCAAGGAAGAGAAGTTAGGTTTGATTGCTTAAATAATAAATACTGACTGTCCTTAGAACTACAAGATTTTGGTTTTATTATGGACAATTTCATGGTTTTTTTGTGGATAACACATACCCTTAAAGACAATAGAGAAATATCATTCAAACGTTTCATAGGAAAGAAGAGTTTTGGAAAAGCCACTATAATATTTTAACTAGCCTCTAAAGTGTTCTCATATTTAAACTAGGATTGGTATTATCTTATTTCAAGCTTTAGTTTGACCTTGTTCACCTAGATACCATGAAAACAAGCTTGCTATTCTTTCCTCCTGACAAATATGTTAAGGCCATACTTAGTCAATTACAAGTACTAACAGAACTCCTTCAAATGAAATTGTCTTTAAACCAAATCATACTTCTTCAGTGTATTGGGTATATTGTTTTGTGCTTCTGCACTGAGCTCTCATTTTTATGTAATCAGTTTTCTATGATACTCCAAACTTTGCTGTTTGGTACTTGAAGGGACAAATAAACTGACTTTGCGTTCCAGCCTGAACATTCATCCAAGCCAGATTTTACATTCTAACATGCACAAGTTTATTTTATCAGTACACAAGTCCAAAAATATTTCCAATTACTGGTCACATTACAGTGAATCTTACTTGAAAAAAACAGAAATTGTATTAAGCTCCTCTAAATTTTCATAATTATTTTTACATTGCAATAAAGCTATATTTCACATTTTATAGGGACAGGATGAAGAAAAAGAGTGTATTTTTCCACAGGTTTGAAAGCTTAAACCTGTTGTCTTTTTATGGAATTTGTGCTCCCAATTTCTTTACATGAACTTGTAACTGTGAAACTGAGGTTTACTAGTTTATTAGGTAATCACCTCTGTTTCTAAAGAGTTAGTTTCCTCCTTAGAAAACAAGATATAAATGCACCTGCCGACTTACTTTCATTACCTATTCTAATCCTCATTCATTTGAAACACCTAAAAATATTTTACGTATTCATTTTCTGAACATTCTGTGAGATACAGAGTGGTATTATCTTTGTTTTATAAGAACCTAAGGTCATACAAGAAGTGTATTTCAGAGCAAGCAACTGAATGAGCCTCCAAATCACAGGCTAGCCCAGTGCCTTAAACATTTGCATCTGTATGATTTTTTGTCCTCTCTTGAGATAAAAAATTGTGTAGCAAAATAAACAAAAATGTCAGGTGATTAACACTGTTACCTGTCCAGCTTTGGTATTTCTGTTCATTTATTTGTGGTTAATATCTTGTAAGAAGTAGGAGATAATTAAAACTGAAAAGCTTAGCAGAAGCAATAGAATGAGCTGATAATGCATTAACCTTTTATTTTTTACTAACAGTTCAAACCAAAGCAAATGTTATTCTGAAGGAAAAAAAAAAAAAAAAAAGGAGAGAGAGAGAATAGACAATGTAATTAATATCAATGCCATTTTGTTTCCAGTACTAAGCCACTAGGAAGCTGCTGTTAACATGCCATAAGGTGTGGGGAGCTACTCAAACATATATAGCTATTGACATGAAGAATACCGATAGTCTGTGTGTGCTTCTGTTCAGCTTCTTTCAGGACTGAACTGTAAGACATAGTGTTTCTTTGCACTGTTGTGTTCAGTTTAATAGCAGACAAGAAACTAGAGAAACTAGCAGACTACAGAGTCATGTGCTCTCTTTCTGTTCTTTAAAACTTCTACTCACAGGAAACATAAGACAAATACAAGCCACCAAACATGAATCTGGATAGATTTCAGCATAGGATCAAGGTCCTCAGGCAGTTTAAGGCAGCTTTTCTTACGCCAGCTCCATCCTTTTCAATAACAGTAGTGTATGCAGTTTCAGCTTCAGGCCTCTTTTTATTAGAGTTCGTGTAAAAATAGGGAATGTTTATCATTCTTACATACAGCTTTGATGTTAAATATGCACAAAATTCAGGAATGTTGGACCTTGTTAAAAAGGGAAGAGTTTCAGGTCCATCCCTGGCTATACTTCCTTATAAAAATACATAAGAAGAAAAGAAAGGAAAGAGAGGCGAGGTGAGAAGGTGAGGCAAGGCAAGGCAAGACAGAAACAAAACAAACAAAGAAAAAAACTTAATCACCGTATTTCTATCATCAGGGAAAGACTGGACACACTGAAAAAGTAGAAAGAACATTTTGTAATTATCTAACTATGCGCTTAGCATCCCACCTGCCTCTACTGGCCTACATGGTAATCAGAGTGACAAAGGACAAGATAGGGTATTACCGCGTATATCATGAAGACAAGAATATACGTCTAAGAGAGTATAGCAGTGTGGTATGACGCACAGCATGTTATCTCAGAAAAATGCATCCACTTGTGCAGTGACATCACAGGAATTTTCAGCACATTTTAAAATGTCCACAAATCCTGTGACCTTGGACTTTGTCTGCTTTAAGAAAGGACATCTAACTCACCAGACGAATATAAAAATCATGCCACTTCCTCAGGTATTTGGGTAATTTGTTGTTGTTGCTTGTTGTTGTTGTTGTTGAATACATTTGGAGGTCAGGGAAGCAGGTCAGAGACTTCTTTACCAGAAGGGTGCAGGAGAGACCTTCAGATCTGGAACTAAAATAGTCTTTGCATTGAAGCATGTTAAACATTTCCTGGGGAGGGCAAAAGCGCTGAAGTAAAACAATCTTAAGTTATGACTCAGACTCAGTCTGAGTCATGGTCCAGTATGTCAAATTCCTGAGAAGAAAGGCCACTGCCAGAAGGTACACGTGGGTACTACATTTTAATTCACCATAACTGCCAAAGATATCTTAATATCTTACATGAAGTTAGAGGACCTGTTTAATTTCTCAAGTACTTGAGAGAATGAAAGAGTACATTGTTATTTCTTAACTTTACATGGAGGGTCACCTGAATATTGCACTTCCAAGCCCTAGTCCCACAAAACTGAAATTATGTGAAATCATATTGTCCCGTTCCTTTATATCCATAATAGGAAAAAAGAAGCCATTCCCAAAGCCCAGCAGTCAAACCTCAAGAAATATTTCCCAAGCAAATGACTTCCAACAAAAACAGAAAAAGTAATAGTGGAATGCCAACAATGCTTCAAAACAGCAATGGTAAGAAAAATGTTTCTGGGACAGGATGACCCAAGTATCGCCTTTTTTAATAACTGCATAGATTAGGATAAATTATGATTATTTATATTGCTTATTGCTAGGTTCTGGAAAAAAATGGACTCTAAAGCCATTCTCAGCCCAAAGAGTTTGCAGCTGAGAGCAAGTAATTTATAAAAACAAACAAACAAACAAACAAACAAACAATACAATATTATTGGGTCAAACCTATACTTGTCATGTTCCTATAATTAAAATAAATATTTCTCACCTAAGGCATGCCTCATTTAGAGGTAATGACTGAAAAAGTTTGAACATATTCATTAAAGCATTTTGATTTCTTAGAGATGATCTTCATTAAATTGTTTTCCTCTTCATTTTCTTGGTACTAGTGTTTGGTTTTTTTTGTATAGTACTAAGCAAAAGAATCTGGACTGTGTAGAAATACTTTGGCTTTCTGAAAGACTTGAATTGTTGTAAGATGGGAGAATAAAAGAGTGGAATAAGAATGTATTTTTTTCTGAAGTTTAAGTTAAGATCTCCGTTTTGTTAATTTACAAAGTTCTTTTTAGGTTTAGTAGGGAAAACACATTATTCAAAAGTCATCCACACACAAGATAAAAGTATGAGTCTACCACCCTAACAGAAATTCAGTCCTACCCGCATAAACAATTTGTCTTTTTTTCCCACATAATAGTCTGGAAAGTAAAATATTATTGGGATATTTTATTACTATTTCCATGCCCACAGGGTCAAGCTCAGGATCCTGAAGTCTTCCAAAAATGTATTTTGAGACAGTCCCATCCTTGAAAACGTTACAATTTAAGTAGACAAGACAGAAACTGGAAGGGGTGGTCTGCCAACAAAGATTTATTCGCCCAGAGTTTTGCATATTTTTTTACAGTGTTTAATTATTGTATTTCTTGGTATCTAATCCCAGCAAGATCTCTGATCTAAAAACAGGAACACTAATAACTAAATCTTATATTTTACATGTCACTAAACAGTGAAAATAACTAAAAACTCTGTGTGTGTTTTTGTGTGTATGAAGGTCCGAAATCTAAACAATTATGGTGTGAGTCTTACAGAATAACATACTTGTGGGAGTTTTTATTTTCTTTACGTTTCATTCTGAGTAGAAATATTATAGGAATGCCATTTCTTATAGAATTTCTGCTCTTTCATTTCTTGGCCCATGAAAAACATCCTGCATGATACTAATCAGAAATAATAGTCTGGAACAATAAAATATGTGGGCCAAAGACAGAAATGCAACATCTCTGAGATCTTTAAATCTCTATCACTGTTGTTGAAATTGTCCAACATTTAAGAAATGTTGAAGGGGTCTAATAGACAGATGGCAAACTCACGAAAGCCTTGTTTTGTTAGGAAACTATACTGTAGAATTTTTTAAATGTACCAAAATCTAGTGTCATGAACAATGTTTATTTTCTCTTTGGGTTGAGTTTTGAACTAAGATGTTGTACGAGCTCAGATCTCACCTGAGTCTGTTAGCTTTTTCCTAATCGGTTTATAAACCATGCATAGGATAGCTCCTAAAGGTTTGTTTATCCCAGTTGAGATTATGTTGGGCTTTATAATGCATGTATGAAGAAGTTACCTTTATTGATCAGGTCATGGCATGTTACCTATATCCAGCTGCAAATGACTCACTCTGGTAGTCATCCTTCATAAACTTTTTAAAAAGACTGTTTTAAAAATCTTTTTGCATTCAGAGTCATGTGCCAGGCACAGCTTTATGACTGATAGGTATGAACTTCAAATAAAGCACCAGCTCATCTTAATAATATTTCATGCTGTGGAATTGTCTACTGAAATTTTAGCAGTACACTTGAAATGCCTAGAGGGTATGATATACATAATTTCAATAAGCCAGCAGTATCGTAGAGCTTGAATTGGAAAGTGATTCACTCCTGAATACCCTTACCATATAACACACTGCTGATAAATCAGATATAAAAGGATTTGTGACTCAAATTTAAACTCGTTTTAAGTAAAAGATACACTTTATTGTTGCTGAAACCTGAGGATTGGTAGTTTAGCTATGACAAGCCAGCCAGATTGGTTTGTGAAACATATGTAATAATATTAAATAAATTATGTACTCATGCTGTGTATTCCTGATCCTATTACAGAAGTGAGGGATGGAAGGGAGGAGGGGAGCAGACATGCATCTAGGAGGCATATATCACCTCCTGCAAAACAGGATGCATGCCAACATGCTCCCAGGATAATAAAGGCTGAGAAATTCAAGCATGCCTAATCAAACATAAAAGGAAAATGGCTAATGTCAAAGAGATCTTTTTTCTCTCCTGCTACCCCTCAGGCAAACACCCAGGGAGCAGACGTGAGGGTGAAGCATCATTGAGATCGATGCACCATCAGGGTTTGCTGGAAGATTCTCTGCTCACTTATACCACATGACAACAGTCTCAATGCTGGAAAGGCATCTCAATCCTCAATCGAGTGACCATTCAGTTTTCATCAAATACTAGTTTCAAACAAGAGGATTACATGGATATTGTCGTCCGTTACTCACCCTAATCTACAAAACAAAACCCCGTAAGTAAACTGCTTGAGGAAACTCTAGTCCAGTGTTTTTCATAGAACAACTGGATGCTGTGGGCTGGAAGTGACCTCTGGAGGCCATCTGATCCAACCTGCTGTTTGAAGCAGGTCTGGTTATAGCAGGTAGCTCAGGGCCATATCCTTAGTCATGTTTTGAATCTCTCAGTAGATGGAGATTTCAGAACCTTCCTGGGCCCCAGTTCTGCTCTCTGACCACCCTTATAATGAAAATGTTCATGTATCACATCAGAATTTCCCTTTTCACCACTTCGTGCTCCCACTGTGCATTTCTGAAAAGAGTCTGGCTCTATCGTTTCTGATAAAGCAGTTGTAGGTAGCAGTGAGATCCCTCACATCTTCTCCAGACTGAAAAAACACACATCTCTCAGCCACTCCTCATACACTGTGTGCTTCAGACCCCTGTCTGCTATGGTAGATCTGAGTTGAACTGGCAGCAGTGTCCTTCTCGTTCTGGCGTCTCCTGGTACTTGCACTTCACAGAACTGCCCACAGGACTTGAGCTGTGGTCTCAGCAGTGCCCAGAGACAGAAGAAGGTTCTTCTCCCTAGAGTTGCTTGCTACACCTCAGGACAACATTTGTCTTCTCTGTTTCAGGGGGCTGCTGGTGGTACATGTTCAACTTCTTCTCTACCAGGTCCTTTCCTGTCAAGGGTTTTTTCAGCTGGTCAGCCCACAGCCTGTACTGCTGAACCTCCCCTGATCGGCCTATGGGACAAGGAGCCAGGCACATCTTCCTGCCATTGCCTCGTGTTCTGTCACTGGTCACCAGAGAGAAGAGATCAGTGCCTGCCCCTCCTCTTCCGCTTGTGAGGAAGCTGTAGCCGCTATGAGCTCCAGCTCAGGCTGTACCAGTGCAGAGCAGAGCGGGACAATCACCTCCCTCACCCGGCTGGCAGTGCTGTGCTTGGTGCACCCAGGACACGGTTGCCCCTCTTGGTTGTCAGGGCACACTGCTGGCTCACGTTCAACTTGCTGGCAACCAAAACCCCCCGGTCTCTTTCTGCAGAGCTGCTCTCCAGCATTTCATCCCCCAGTCTGTATGTACAGCCAGGGTCGCCATGTCCCAGGCACAAGATCTGGTACTTGCTCTTGTTGAACTTCATGCGACTGGTGACTGCCCAGTTCTCAAACTGTTCAGATCCCTCTGCAGGAGAATCATCCCTTACCATTTCAGTCTCCAAAAATGGAAAGGTACTGTTCCTGCACTGCTGTACCTCACACTCAGATAACTAGGTAGCAAAAGGTAACCCTCTAGTGCACATGGGGGAGACCTAATTTCGTTAGTCTCTGGCCTGCAGGACTTCTTTCTGCCAAAACCCAAGACAAGAGTAAATGCATGAGGTTTGTCCTGGGAAACTAAATGGAAAACAAGGCGTCAGACAAATGCAGCAGCTCTGGCCACTGCATGGCCAACAAACAGCAGAGACAGCCACCTAGGCTTCCTAAAACAGAAATCAACCTCAAAATGACACCAAACAGCCTCAAATCACCAAATAACCAACCTCAACCAAGCTAAACCAGCAAACCTAGAACGATCAACTGAAGACAACCAAGCGAAACCCAACTTCAACGGCCCCAAACCCATCAAGCTTCAATGGCCTACAAACACACAACCTGCAAAAAACCTACCTCAAACAAACAACCAGCCTCAACAAAACACTCTAAAACCGCTCACAGAAACCCGGCTAAAGCAACCAACTTAAACCGCCACTCAAAACAACAACAAGCTCCTAACAAGGTAGAAACAAACAACCTACAAACAACCTCCTTAGAACCTAATTCAGTGGAAAAAAAGCAACCGAAAACAACCAGCTGTAAACAACCAGCCTCAACCAGCCAACCAAGCTCAAACAACAGGCCTCGAGGAACCTAAACCAGCCTGGAACAAACAGCCTCACCCATCCTAAAGAAAAACAGCCTCCACAAAGCAACCTCAACCAAATAACTTGAAACAACCTACTTCAAACAAAAAAGCCTGAAATAAGAAACCCTAAACAAACAACCTCCAACACTGAACATTCAACAACAAGCCTCCAGCTACCCACAATCAGTGCACAAACAATCGGAATGGAAAAGGAGGTGTCAGGGCCACCCAGCAGCTGTGCCCAGTGCACGGCCACCAAATGGCAGGGACAGCCCCTGCACCTCCTGGGCACAGGAACTGCCTCGGGGTAGCACCCTAAAGTCTTCCTCCATAGGGTGCTGGGCGCAGGGCTGCTGCGGGCGGGGCTGCTGCGGTTGGGGCTGCGGGCGGGGCTGCACACAGGGGCCCCGTCACCACCACGTCACAATGCCAGCACCCGGCAACGCAGCAGTCACAATGCCCCGGGCAGGATAAGAAGGAGCAGCCTCCCGTGTCCACTACCAGAGCTGGCCCAGGGGCAGCCCGGACACATCCCAGAGGAAGCCCTTGAAGAGCTGGTGGAATTCCTTGGTGGGGGCTGAGGGAGGAGAAGACTGGAGGCTGGACGAGGCTGCTGGAGGTTCTCTGCTGCGAGGCTTATCTTTTGGATGGAAACCCTTGTCAGCTGGACAGCAGTGGTAAGAGCAAGGGAATGACGTCTGGAGGAGCACTGCAGAGCTCACTGTCCTCATCCCCTGCAGAGCCAGAGACAGCAGTGGTAAGAAATAGGATGCAGAGATGCCGCCATGGGTCCCAGTGCTTTGGAGCAGCCACTGCTGTCCTGGCAGCTATGGGAAAGATTCTTGCCCCCAAGGTGCACTCTCGGAAGTGAGGCCCCTTACCACGACTTCTTTGGCACATTTGCCCAACCTACTTTGACAAACGTACCCAAAACCACATTCGTACGCTAACCTACTGAAACCACCAACCTAAAAGAGCCAGTCCAAAGCATCCAACCTAAAATAATCTAAATAACCTATATCCAGTGACCTAAACCACGATAAAGCAAACAAGCTCAACCAAACGACCTAAACCAACCTAAAACAACAACAAAAGAAGAAAACATCCTCAACAAAAAACAGCACAGAACATCCCACCTAAAACAATCAACCTAAAATACCAGCCTAAACCAACCAACTAAATAAGCTCAATCAAAAATCACCTCAACCAACCAACCCAAACCAGCCAACCCTAACCACTCATAAAGCAAACCTCCTTCTAAAACATCCAACCTAAAATTATCTAAATGACCTTAATCCAATGATCTAAACCACACCAAAGCAAAGAAGCTCAACCAAATGACCTAAACCAACCTAAAACAAACAAACAACACCCATCCTGACCAAAAGGAGCTTAAAACATCTCACCTGAAAGAACCAACCTTAACCAATCAGCCTCCAAGAAACGGCCTCTAACAAACACCCTCAAAACAACCTTCCTGAAAAAAAACTAAAACCACCTAAACACCCTGAACCAAGATACCTCAACCAAAAATCTGAACCAGACTAAGACAACCTACCGCAAAAAACCTCTCTGGAAAAACATCAACCAAACAGCCTAACAGAAACGAGGAAAACCAACCCGCCTAAGACAAACAACACAAATCAACTTTCACCAAATGACATCAAACAACCTAAACCAAGCTAAACCAGAAACCTAAAACAAGTAACGTTAGACCACCAATCTAAACCAAACTTATCCAGCCTTCAACGGCCTAAACCAACAAGGTTTAAATGCCTTACGAACACACAACCTACAAAGAACCTACAAAGAACATAGAAACAACCTCATACAGCATCAAACAACCAACCACAAAAATGAATCATAAAACAACTAATGTAAAGAACTCATGGAAACCCAGCCAAAGCAACCAACTTAAACCAACCTTCAAAACAACAAGCTTCAAACAAGGTAGAAAGAAAGAATCTACCAACAACCTCATTCAAACCTAATTCAGTGTTAAAAAAAGCAGCCAAATACAACCAGCTGTAAACAACCAGCCTCAACCAGCCAACCAACCTCAACCAACCTAAACCAAATGACCTAAGCCAGCCTAGAACAAACAACATCAGCCTAAACCAAAATAGCCTCCACCAACCAGCCTAAACTAAACAACCTGAAACAACCAACCCCAACCAAACAAGCCTGAAACAAGAAACCCTAAACAAACAACCTCGAATCACAAACCTTCAGCAACCTACAAACCGCCTACAAACAATCGGAATGGCAAAGGATTAAGTTCAAAGTGCACCTGATGGATAGAAATCCTGCTTCGCTGTTCAGCGAACAGATGCATACCCCTCAGGAGATCAGAAGAACCACCAAGCCCTAGAGGTGCCCAAGCCTATCAGGTCTTTTCAGCTGGACAGAAGTGGTAAGACCAAGGGAATGACTTCTGGAGGAGCACTGTGGAGCTCGCTGTCTTCATCCCCTGCAGAGCCAGGGGCAGCAGTGCTAAGCAATAGGATACACAGGCGTTGCCAGGGGTCCCGGTGCTTTGGAGCAGCCCCTGCTGTCCTGACAGGCACAGGAAGGATTCTTGCCCTCAAGTTCAACCTGGCCAGAGGCATCTAGGCACTCTCAGAAGCCCATGAGATGACTCCAGGTTTAGTGATCACAGGGCTTGGGCAGCTCCTGGGAGGCATGACCGGCCTATGGGACAAGGAGCCAGGTCTGGCTCACATGCTCAGGGAACAGCCGATCGCCAGCATTGGGGTCAGGAAGGAATTTTCCCCCGGGGCAGATTGGCACTGGTCCCCGGGGGTTTTTTGCCTTCCTCTGCAGCATTGAGCATGACCACTTTTCAGAGCTCCTCTGAGCCCTTTTGGCTTGGTTCCTGCCTGCTGCTCAAGCACCAGGAAGACGGCCTCTCGTGCCCTGCAGCCGGGAGGAGGAAACTTCTTGGAGTCCCAGGGTGGGTCACAAGCGTTCTCCTAGGAATCCCTTCTTGTCCTCCGTAGCATTGAGCACAGCCCCTGGCTCTCTCAGGCTTTCTTGCCCAGAGCAACTTTGCAGCAGGAGCCAGCTCTTCTCTTCCCTGGATTCCATTTCCCCAGGGGTTCTGGCTGCTGCAAAACAGCCTGTGCTTGGAAGGGCTCCCAGCTTGCTGCACCATCTGGATCTCCCACTTTTCAGCTCTCCCTGCATGCAACTCAAGCACCGGGCAGGAACAAGAGCGCTTTTCATGCAGCCCTAGCCAAGTAGCATAGGAACCAAGAAAGTTTTCAAAGGGGAAAAACTCTGCTTGTCATCACTATCTGCCATACTTTGGAAAATACCGCACAGTATCACACAGTTCTTCTTCCTTATCTTCTTCTTCTTCTTGTTTTTCTTCTTCTTCCTCCTCATCTTCCTCTCCTTCTTCTTCCCCTTCTTCTTCTTCCCCTTCTTCCCCATCTTTTTCTTTTGTGTGTGGTCCGTCCTGATCCTCATTCCTCACATTCACCCTCTTCAGGACACAGGGACAGCTTGGCCTCTATTTCTGCTGCTGTTCTTGCAGTTCTGTAACTTGCCTTTGCCAGCCTGCAAGGGATGTTTCTTCAAGGCAAACTGAAGAATGCATCAGCCTGCTCCTGGCTACACATGGGCACTGTGTTAATGCTCATGAGCATCGGCTCTGTAAACAGAGTCAGTAAATGACATAGAATAACCTAAAATAAAACAAAATATAATCAAATCCCGTTTCCACTCGTATCCTTTGTGTTCTGTGTCCTTGAAAGTGTTTCTGGAGCTGAAAACCCCCGGGCATTTCAAGTAAATAACATTCCCATCCTTATCGGACACTCGGTGAGCACATGGAATAGAATACAATACATAGGATAGAATAGAAAAGAATTTAATAGCTATGCTCTGTTATGCCTTGACTTCTGCACGACAAGTTCTTACAGAGCCCTGAGGGCTCCATCCAGGAGAGCCTCTCTCTGCAGGGCAGGGCGCAGGCCCAGGCCCAGCCAGGGACAGGGACAGGGGCAGAGACGAGACGGGCACACACACCTACAACACGGCTCAGGCAGGGACCCAAGGTCCCAGGCTGAGCTGAGACACGTCCCCTGGGCCCTTGGCAGGAGACGGTGGCGGTGGGCGGGGGTCCCAGGGGAGGCCAGTCCCAGATACTGAGGCCTAGGAGCACCCCTATGGACCTTCTCTCTGTTAAGAGTACTATTGTTCTCAGGCTCTTTCGTTTTAGCATGTTTTTTCATGAAAAACTGAGAGGGTAGTTCTAAAAATGAGTACAAGAAGGAAAAAAGAATCCACAGGAAATGAGCAGGTATTGTTCACCTCAGAAAGATTTGCAAGCCCTTCGGTGAGGAGCATGGCCTCATTCAGACTGAGGGCTTGATCTTTGAGCCTCACTAGTGTCAGAGGTATGAGGTTTTGCCACCCTGTGGAAACCCAACTCAACCAGATGAACAGAGAAGAGTTTCAAAAACTGTACTTCACACTTGCTTTTTGCCAGTTTGTACAGATGGTCCAACTACCTTGAGACGATCCCCAGCTCTCACCCCATCAGAAGGTACGTGCCTCCTTCCCACAACGTGAAAGAGGCCATGCCTATGCTGGGATATGGTTATGGGTATTCATTGCCTTCTGCACTGAAATGTCATCACAGGTTTCCTCAGCATCTGCCTCTGGGAAAGCAGGAGACAGGAAGAAGAATGGGATAGAATAGAATAGAATAGAATAGAATAGAATAGAATAGAATAGAATAGAATAGAATAGAATAGAATAGAATAGAATAGAATAGAATAGAATAGAATAGAACAATTCAGATGGAAGGGCCCTGTAACCATCACCTAGTCCAACTGCCTGACTGCTTCAGCACTCACCAGAAGTTAAAGCGTGCTATTAAGGGTGTTGCCCAAACGCCTCTTCAGCACTGACAGATGAGGGGCATCGACCACCTCTCAAGGAAGACTCTTCCAGGGTTTGACCACCTCTCAGCAAAGAAATGTTTCCTCATGTCAAGGTTGGACCTCCCCTGATGGACACAGCTGAGAGCCATTCCCATGTTTCCTGGCACTGGGCACCAGGCAGAAGAGCTCAGCACCTCCCTCTCCACTTCCCCTCCTCAGCAACCTGGAGACAGCAGTGATGTTGCCCCTCCGCCTCCTTCTCTCCAAAGCAGACACACCCAGGGTCCTCAGCTGCTCCCCAGAGGACATGCCTTCCAGCCCCTTCCCCAGCTTTGCTGCCCTCCTTGGGATGCATCCAAGTCATGGAAGAAACTGCCATTTAAAGTATTTCAACAGTAGCAACAGCCATTGGAGATGGGCCAGGGCAATACACTACTGTGTGAAAACATTACAATTAAACAGGAAAAGCAAAAACTTAGCACCATTTTAATTTACTGCTGCTAAGATCCACCTGTGCTTTTACATGGAGAGAAACTTGAAAACTAAATTCAGTAAAAACATTAGAAAACACACTGTCTAGAACAACCTTTGCTATTCAGAAGACAGAAAGATTTTTCTGTTGTATGAGACGATACCTCTAGTATCTTGATTCTGTGACTATGTAAAAGCATAATACCGTAGTGTTTCCTGTGAGGATCAGATCACGTCAGAGACCTATTGAAAACCTATTCCCAGAAAATTCTTCAGCCTGTCTGGGTTCTTCTGAATCAACCTGTCCTCCTACTCCATTCCTACTGCTCCCCCAGTCAGACCTCCAGGTCATTAATAAAGATGTTGAACATCATTGGCTCCATTTTGAACCCTGAAGGTTGCACCTATTAATCTGCTATCAATTGGGCTTTGTGTTGGTTATCACAATCTTTTAAGCCCAACAGTCCAGACAGTTTTCAAATCACCTTACCATTCGGTCTATAACTCACCAGTTTAACTCTAAGGATACTATAGAAGATCATGTCAAAGTCCTTGCTAAAGGCAAGTTAAACAACACTCATCATCCACACTGTCTGTTATCTCCCAGGGAAGGCAATCAGGCTGGTCAGGCACAATCTGCCCTTTGTAAATCCATACTGGTTGCTCCCAATTACCTTCTTGTGCTTCCTGTGGCTGGAAATGACTTCCAGGACAATTGGTTGCCTAAGCTTTCCAAGATCAGGCTGAGAGCTCTTTAGTTCCCTGGATCTTCTGTCTTTACCATCATTCCAAGATGGTTTTTGCCACAAAGGATGAAGGAAGACCAAAAGGTTCTAAGTATCCGTATCCAAAGTTCAGATCTCCAAAATTCCTGTTTGCTTTCAACTTACCTCTGAGGACATCTAAAACTAGCAGCTTTCATGAATACTTATTCACAGGATCATAGATGACACTTCAGGGTGTCCTGAATACAAAACCTAGGTAGGACAGTGGCAAGTAGAAAACTGAAAACTCACTTCAACAAACAAATAAAGTCCAACTGTCTGCCCTTCCAGACCCAACTGAGCATGCGAAGCAGACTTCACAGAACATGGTTTGTTCCCTTTCACCTGAAAGTTCGGTGATTAAAACCCTCATGCAAAATGGGAATTACACAAAATAGTTTTCTACCTAGGGAAACAAAAGCTGTGTATGTCACTCTGACCAGAGGTGTGTCTATCCCATTCTTAAAAACTTACATGGACAGAATTTCCTTGACTTCCGAAGGCAATTTGCTTTACTGCCGCACAGTTCTCTGTCATATTTTCACCTTTTTTGTTACAATTTAAGATTTTGACTTCCTGTCATTTCCAGAATGGAGAATAATGCACCCAATTGCTGTGTTTTTCTTCACCAGCAACGTAACAACCACTTTCATCATCTTGTTACTCTTTGGCACACGCTATCTATCTTTTAGCACAGCATCCAGAGCTGGATACAACCAAGTACCCACTATGCAGAGCAAAGCAGAAAGAGTCTTTGGCATACCTTAAAAACAGTAGCCTTGTTTATGCATCTAATACCTTTTTCACAACAATAGGACATCACTGAGTCATATTCAGTTTGTCACCCACTGTAGCCCCCAGATCCTTTTTGAAGGACTGCTACTAGCCAGGTGTTCCCCACATGAAACATGGTATTTTCTCTCTTTCTCCCTCCTTTTTTTTTTTTTTTCTGAGGGGTATGGGGCTGTCTTGTGGGTGGTCATAGGGGATGCCTCAATATTTGATTTGAAAGGTTAGAGGTGCAGATCTTCAAGAGGGATTTCAGGCTGTGGAACACAAATGACTAAGACGCCTCTGTACTCTACAGTCATGAATTACTCACTCAGGCCTCCATTATTGTAATTGCTCTCTCACACCACAATTTTCCTATGTTTTAAGAATAAAACCTTTGCATAATCTGGAGACTCAAAGGCTCTTCTGAAGTATTCCATGGCCTTTGTGTAGATCACCATTTCCTGAATCACAAAGACTGTACTCAGTTATCTGCTCCTATAGGGATAAGACATTTTGGTGAAGTCCCCATGTGAATTGTGTTCAACTCTGTTCACTGAAACTTTACTGGCACAAAAAGAATTACCGAAGGTGAAGGTCAGATGAAAACCAGCATTTAAAAGAAAAACATATACACAAAATCTTCTGAATCCTCTGACATTTCCTTTGAAAGCATTACATTTGACTCATTATGAACACATGCCTAGTTGTAATGAGTAGTAAGAGCCCTGTTTGTATTTGACCTGAAAGTAAAATAGATTTTGAAGTGTTAGGAAGCAAGCAACATCAAACAGCCTGAGAGTTAAATACCTTACTGCCATGGCCTGAAATGAATGCTACCCAGAAAGGCTTTGTTGGGAGCCAGAGGATTTTTCTGAAATTAGAAAGCTATCCTTGTGCACAATACGCACACAGTGTGAGAACCTTGCTACTCAAAAAAGCAGTCTGGAAGTGCCCTCATTAGCATTTTATAGCAGGCTTTCTTTAAATATGAACTGGAGAAGCTCTTGTCCTAGCAAGCAGCATGCCTGGTTGTGGACATGGAGCATGGCTGGGTGTGGACATGGACCATTTCAGCACGCGTAGTGGAGTACACTTGTCTGCCCCAGGTTTTGAAGCCACTCACATCATTTATTTTGGTAGATCTCTGGTGGTTTTGAGTTCGGGATCTCTGACAGCAGCTCTGAGGAGCGCTGACACAGGTGGAGGCCTGGAGGCAGCACGCAGCAAAGCTGTCCCATGCTCTCTGCCTCTCCTAGGTTATGTTCCCATGAAGGCACCCAACCTTCCTGTTTGTTGGGTGGTTTGTTTTGTTTTTTTTTTAATGAAGCCCAGAGCTACAGTGACATGAGAGACTGAGTGGGATCTGAGCCACTATCTAATTAAAAAGGTGAGAAGCGGTATACACAGTGGGCGGAAACACTTAAGAACTCACAAGCTGAAACTGAGGCAGCACCCCCTCAAAAAAATATTTACAAAAGGGACAGAGGTCATTTATAAAATGAGGCCAGTGAAGAAACATGATGGTAACCTGTGGGAAGTAAGCACATATATAAGAAGAAAGTGGAAAGAAGAGTTAAAATGCTAAGGCACATGATGCAGTTGGCTGTGGGGTGCCTGGGCAGGAGGTGACTGTGAGCCACCCTGGGCTGGTTCCAGATGGTTCGAGATGGCTCTGAGAGCTGACAAGGAGCACATGGGACCAGGCAGGCATGCCTGGCGGTGAGTGGCAATCACAGAGTGGGGAGAAGAAAAAGGGATGAGGGAGACAGGTGGAGGGGACAGTGCTGGGGACACAGACAGTGAGACACACTTTTACGGGACAAGGCGCTGGGCCAGGCACTGTCCTCATACCTGCTAAAATCCTACTGAAGGTAATTGCTTCACACGCAGTTCAAGTGACGGTGCCGTTGGTCCTAGTCAGAATCTGTTTTTCCCACAGGCACCAGTAATTTGGGTGTGTTAAAGCTGTGATCATGTCTGAATACAATTTTTGAACAGCCCTGGCCAGAAGCAGGATGATGGACACAACTTATTTATCAGTGTAGCACTGAACACTGTGAGATTTCTTATCATTCAGCCATAAAATGTTCAAACACCCCAAATTTTAGTATTTTTCAGTGTTGAATAAAGCCTCTAAAATTTTTCAAGGTCTCCTATCTCTATCTGGTAACTGCAAAGACACCCACTGGAGTTTTAAACTAATTACTAATTATTGGTGAGAATAAGAACAATAACATTAGCTGCTTGGAAGTTGCTGGGAGCAGGAAGGAGAATGGGAAAGAAGATCGAGGGATTTCATGATGTTTCATGTATTTCCACATACACTATTCCAGAAAAAAAAATACTGAGTGCTCTAAATCCTGTCATAGTCCCATGAAGTACTCCCTTCATTTCCATATTACCAAACAATACTGTAGAAAGAGTTAATATTTTTTTCTACTTCTCAAAGTATCATGACAGTCTAAAAAGTAACCAGAATTAGGAGCCAACTGGCATGATGCTACTGTGAGTTCTCCAACTGTGCAGCTGCTGCCCCGGCATCCTCTGTTATTTAGATAGCAATAGCTGCATATATTAATTATGCCAGCAGAGAGACAGCAAGTTTATGACAGTGTTTAGAGTAAATCTGAATTCACATAGCATTTACACAGAAAAGCAGAAAAGGTAGTCTGCAATGGTGTTTCAGTTACTCTTGTAACTTGGGCACTCTGGCATATGATGAGTTGATTTGAAACATATTTTTAAGTTAATGCATTGGTTTAGTGCCTTTAAGTGGTTTTAATTACCTCCCTTTAAATGTTTTTGGCATCTGTCAGCTTGGATAGATAATGTCTGCAACATCCTGCTTGCTTGTGTGTCTGTTATCCTGTGAGGATATTTTGCAGGTTCTCAGACCTGGCTCCTCAGCTGTCACAGACCGGCAGTGACTACCTGGAGCACATGTAGCAAGAGACTGATTGACTGCAGGTAGCGCTCCCCGCTTCACCACTGCTGTGGAGGCCTTGACAGCTCCGTGACCCTCATCCCCACATCGTTCACTCCCTCCAGCTCCCTCCAGTTCTGCTACTTGAGCAAAGCATCACATCAACATTGTTTACTGCAGGAACTCGGCCAAGGAAGTCATAACAAGACAATAGACATATAATCTGATAACCTTGTTAGCTTGGTTGAATCAGAGCTTCTAACAAGTAAAAGAGTTTAGTAAAGTAGAATAAAAATATTACAATATTTGTTGTCAATGGCTTTTCAGCTGTCTTTGAAAATGTAGCATTTCTTGTGCTTTTATTTAAGATTAAAGCTAAGCTCAAGGACACTAAACAAAACAACATGAACAAGGTCAGACATTAAAAAAACCCACAACAAATGCTAACTAGAGCAGGCAGACAGACTTCTTCATTGTGTTCAAATAGCAGCAAGTAAAACTATATAAAAGGATATGAATGTACCATTCCAAAAAATCTCAGCACAGAAACAATCTACAATGCACTGTTTCATATTTTATTAGGACTAGCCTGTGACAGTGCCAAAAATCCTAAACAAAGAATGACATATATTAGCACCATCATGTTAGCAGCTGAAGAGCAAATCAGTGACCCCAACCATGTCAAAGCAGCTGTGGCATCACCCACTGCTCCCCTGGGGAAACAGTCTGAACTTCCCAAATACCTCCCTTCCCACAGCAGTTTCCCTGATCTGACTGGTGTCCTATAGGAGGAAAGAAACCAGAAAGCAGCACTTCTCACACTGCCACCACTCCTGGGCCACACTTCCCACTTGAGAGTGTGTGTGTCCATGCGTGTACTGGTTAGTTAACAACCAACAAATCATAGATCGTGTTTTTCTTCATCTGTGACTATTAATTTTCTCTTTGTTACCTAGCCATAATGATTGTATCTTTCATTTTTAAACATTCTGGGTCAAAGTACATTGAAGATATTTATTGGTTTCAGCTTTCCCTGGAGGAATAATATATCACATGAGATAAGAACATTTTAATTCTGCCATTTCCCAGATGTTAGAGAAGAGTCCTAATGTGAGATGCTGTTTACTGAATTGTGCGGTTTTTTTCTTTGATTAAGAGAATGGAAATTAAAGAAATTTGTAGCATTTTTTCTATTTTTAGGTAAGATGAGCAGAAAAAAATTACAATATGTAAATTGTCGCATGAAACCCTACAATCCAGATTTGTCTGTCTTGCAGTATTTCTGAAAGTGGTAATAGTGACTAAAAAGTAAACTGTTTCCAGGGGAATCTGCTGACCATGGGGCACTCATGAAAAACAGGTCACTTGCCTATGTACCAGAAAATAGATTTAGGGATCTAGCTTCAGGCAAACAGTCTTAAAAGTAGAGTGAAAAATCAATCATCTTGAGGAAACTTACTGCTTCATCTATGTGGTTATATCAGTGCAATTTTTGGTGTACGCACTCTTTTCCTACAATAAATTGCCTTGTTTATCTTAGGGAACCTACCTGAGGAGCTGTTTTCCCTGAAAGAAAATGGTTGCAGTTATACTGCTAGGCCTGTGGATTGTTTCTATTAGAACATCCAGCACAGTAAATACATGAATTTTGAGTAAAAGAAGCTGTATTTTTAAACTGCAGTTTTGGCAGTGTAAGCATAACTCACTAGGAAGTTCTGCTGGCATGCCTGCATTGGAGATGACATTTTTCACCAATTCAAACTGCACTGTCTGTGCCAGCAAGAATGTGTCTGTTGTATGAGGGGCAAGACAGGGTCCTTCCCTGTATCAGATGGGGAGAGGATGAGGACCTCCAATCTCTCTGTTTCACATGGCCAGCAGAGACAGAGCAAACATCCTATACAGAGCTGTTAGGGATGGAGAATTGAGACATAAAGTTGTCTGATTCTCCAAGGAAAGGGGATATATAAATTTCCCGAGAAGCTCCTTCAGAGGCAGCTTGGAACTATGGTTAAGAGAGGCCTAGTGGTTGCCCTCTTCTCTGATGCTGTTGGAAGGCTGGTGCCCAGGAACATGGTGAGATGAGTACTCACAACTGGACCAGACAAGCCATGAGTAACCTGATCTAACATCAAAATCAGGCTCCTCTCAGCAGGAGTTTGGACCAGGTGGCATCCAGAGGTCCCTCGCAGCTTAGTTTCTTTCTGGACTGTGCAGTGAGCCAGCTCTAGAGAAAAAAAAGGAGGGAATCAGCCAGTTCCCTCTTCTTCCCCTCTCCTCCACTGTAAGTGGGCTACACCAATGTGCAAGTAATTAGTGAAGGCTCAGGAGAGTATTCAGACCTGTAAAAAAGCAGTTACATAGTAAGCATTTCCCTTAATATATTTCTTCCTCACCCTCATAAACAAGGACTGAATGCTTTTCATATCTTTAAAAATCTCATTGTTTAACAGTAACCTTTTCCTCTTTTTTATTTATGTCCAGTTAAATACTCAGAATTTTCTATGCTGAGTGCATTACTGAAGCCTTATTTCAAATCACAGCACTCAGCGCTACCAAGAAAAAGGCTTTTGGGGAGAATTTCTTGCTTTTTTTTTTTTTCAAATATCACAAAATACTTTAATAGCTTGTTGGTGGTGGTGGTTGTTGTTGTCGTTTTTGTTTGTTTGTTTGTTTGCAAATACAGCTGCTACAAATTTGATACTACTTCACTGGCACCCACCTCATAACTGCAGGTAGCTTGCTGCTATTCACAACATCAAAAGGTTTTCTTTTTTAATTTACATTACTTTTCTTCTGTGTAACGGTATGGCTGTGACCTTGAGATATCCAATTGTGTTGCAGTGGGTGAGATATTACAGGTAGCACAGCATAAACAAGAGTTAGCACTAATTCCTATTTGCTGTGGTTTTCTACAGAAATGTGAAAGCATGACTTACTTTGTAAGTGATACGGTGTAGTCTAATAGGATTGTAGGGACTCCTACTGCTGTCACAGCATTTCATTGTAGGCATCTTGGAACAGCATCTTCCCTGAAGGCTGAACTCCTCAGAGCCCCTTGTGCTGTAGTAAACAATTTTATAAAACAGTTAAAAAACAGCTTACTGCTTTATATTTGAAATGCATAGCATGAGGCTCTTGTTTCAAGCTGTCTTCTTAGCAACAGTACTGTTCTGACAATGTCATGCCCTTTGTGTAAAGCTTTAGGTACACTACTCTTCCTACTGAATGCACAATATCTTCAGAAAAATCATTACTTACAAAAAAGGGGATTTCTATGAATAAGATCGCACATAATACTGAAAAGAGAGCTTCTATCTTTACAATAATGAGCTGTCCCTTAGCATGTTTTGTCAAACTACCATTTAAAATTTGTAGTTGTTATTTTCATGTAGTTGTTGATTCCAGGAATTATATCATTTACTAAACTATTTTTTTATTTGGGAAGTTTATCATCTTTCCAGCTAAGATAATTTCAGAAGTAACTCTTCATTAGGCAAGGATAATGTTCTCTTTTGTTAGGTAGTGCAAAAAGCAGAATTTTTTAATAATTTGTGGAATTTTGTTAAACATTTAAGCTCAGTGAAGAGAATTTGCACGTTGTGCACATTTCTGCTTCGTTTTTCTTGCTTTTTCTCAATCCACAGTAACCTGGGATTGCAACCATGGCACAGCTTTCCTCTTTCTCTTTTCCAAACCATATTTTGCTGAGCTGGAGGCGGCATAAAGTCCTCCATTGATTCTCTCACCACCATGTTTCTGAAGCCATTTCCTCTGAAATCTCTTCTGGCTGGGACAGGTTTTCACAGCACTGGTCTTCCCATCTGAATCTCCATGTGCCTCTGAGCAATAATACTCCGCTGAAGATCAAGAACCACAGCTATGGTACTCACCAAGCAAACAATGTAAATACGAGTTTAAAGTGAGTGTTATCAGTTTTCCTGATTTGCTGCTGTCCAGAACAGAAAGAATTAAATTTCTGCTCTAGTAGGCAACCTTTTGAATGATAGAGCTGAAATATGTCTGAAACCATGCAAACGCTTACTTAATTTCTGCTGCTGGAAGGTGTGCTCCAGGTATTCTGCAGCTGTGCTCCAAAACCTTGTAGAGTGTGAGAGCTTTTAGTGCTGCTAATGATGCATGATATGAAAGATCAAGTTTGGATAGCTTTTAATCCCCTGAAACTTCCAATGAGAATGAATAACTTTTCACTGAAGTGTACTAATTAGTATCAAAATAGTTTCACCTTTTAGAAAAACCCCATGGAATTAAAATAAGCCCTTTTATTCAAATAATTCTTCAATAGAGCTACAATGTTCTATGACATTGTAGTAGATATTTTTAAGGTTACAGAGAGCACTATTTATTATCCAGTTCAATAAGATTTATCATCAGTCTTTGTTTCATCCTAGCAGAAAAAACAGGACTTTTCATTTCTACCCTCTGCTTTCCAATTAGGGAAGGCATGTAGTGAAACAGTATACCTGTGTGATTTTCATGAGTTCTCTCTTATTGTATACTGTGATACTTGCAAGTCCTCTGTGATTTGAGGAGATGGTTACTTTTTTCCAAGGTGAATAAAATAACATTTGCTATGTCCTTGTTTAATGAGCTATGTTTGATTTGTTAATTAGCATCCTAATGAATTTCAGATGAAAGAACTGAAGTTATTTTCAGCCTTGAATAGAATTATTGAGGCTGTAAAAGCAGATTTTGGAAAGCATTTTAGAGTTACTGCACATATTTGTATTTAATCTCCAGAAGTCCACTGCAGGTTGTGTCATGCCTGCTGAACTTCAGAAAGGTGTGGAGCACTCACACATCTTGTAGATCTGAGAAGAAGCTGGACATACTTCACACAATCTCTTCTTCGATGGCTTCTCGGGAAGCAAATAAATAAAATTTTTGCATACAGAAGTCATTTGCCCAATTAACCATATTCACAGGGAGCTGTTATTTTGTAGTGTCTCCTCTACATTCCTTTCCATTATTTTGGCCCAAGATAAAAAAACAGGCAGCCCAGAATTAGCTCAGATTTCACACAGGACTCTCCCAAGATTGATAAGCAGATAGATGCTATTCTTGTCGTTACCCTCCAGAGAAACAAGTGTCATCTTTTGACACTATCCCTTCTCCTAGTCTCAACAATGTTATAGATGCTTCCGCTTAAGACAATTGCAGCAGCCCTGATCATCTCTTCATCTGTCAGTATCTGTCGGTGCTTGCCTGAAAACT
This sequence comes from Patagioenas fasciata, assembly GCF_037038585.1. Taxonomy (NCBI): domain Eukaryota; kingdom Metazoa; phylum Chordata; class Aves; order Columbiformes; family Columbidae; genus Patagioenas; species Patagioenas fasciata. The sequence goes on along the minus strand of NC_092520.1, from coordinate 103,517,147 downwards.
TCTCAAGGCCCTGTAGCTCCTACATCCCTCAGTCTCAGTGTTTTGTTTCACCATTTAGATGTCTCACCATCATAAGCCATTGAACTTCCACTTCCAATTGCATTCTCAGTTTCTCCACATTTGATATAGTTCTCAGTTCCAGATCTCCACTCTGACTTTCTGTTTGCTCAGAAGTGATCCCATCTGCTGCTGCAGATTTCACATAATAATGTGATCTTTTTGTTGGTACCTATATGCAGTCTTTGGACACACCTAGAAAATAGCATAGGTCTGTCTCACTACTATATAAGGCTGCTGGCTTCCAAACATGGGAAGCAAAGCAGATTTGCTCTCCCCATGCAGGAATCTTGTCTTTCTTCTTTGTTTCAGCATTTTTTTCCTTTTACGGAAATCTGTCTTTGAGAGAAGCAGCTTCAGCCTGAGACGCCTCTATATATTCACCCTCTATATATACACCTAAACAGCATGACAGCTCTATTGCAGCATAAATAACTGCTCACTCTGTCTGAGCTTTGAATGGTTCACAATTGTTATGTCTGCTTACAGCCAAATAGCAAGTCAAATAGGGCAATAGGAACCGATCCATAGAGTGAAGCATTACAGCTGGAGACTTGCTATTCACTCTCTGAGTGCAGAGCATGCTTTCTTCAGATAAACTCTAGTCTAGCCAATTAATGCCCATTAGTGATTGGAGCACAGCAGGTGTGCTCCTAAATCACTCTTTGAGTTCGATTTCAACTAAAGAGAATCCAGTCCACACACACGAGTGAGACCGTTCGGTGGTGCATACCGAAACAGTACAAGCGAGAAGGGTAGAGAGAATCACTTCAAAAATTTTGCTCCAGATCCAAATTAAAATGCTAATTTAAACACATTTTGTAGGATGGATGAAAGGTGACATCCTTTTACTCTGTCCCCAAAATAAGAGTTCCTAAATTAATATTTGGACTGCAGCTCTAGAGGATGTGTGTTTTCTGTACTGCAAACTTGTTACTTTCCCACCTCTGAAAGTATTTATCTTGTCACTTGCTTATCCTGTCTGGCCAATCCATCAAAGCAGCAGGACAAGGATAAAAGCAACAAGATTAAGCCCAAGAAAGCTATTTACAAATCTTCTGATTAATTAAAGGGCTACTAAGAAGGTTATAGTAACTCAGTTTAGACATATGTAATAGGGCTAAAAAAGGGAAGGAGACATGTCTGCCAGCTGCTTGGTTTTCACTTTAATGTCTGAGGACTGTGGTTCAAGCCAAGATACAACTTGCCTGAGCTAACAGGAAATCAATTTGTTGTCTCCATCTTTGTTTTCCTTAGGATCCCCTCATTTGGACTTGCAGGAGACACCACTGAAATAAAATGCAGCTGAGGGAGCTGTGTCTGCCTGGTAGCCCAAGGAGCAGCAGTGAGATCTGTGCTCTCACACTGCAGACCACTACTACAGAGGTTTGGCGAAGCTCCCATTCCTGGTTATTGTGGTGAGAAAATAAGGCCATAACAAGTCCTACATACTAATGAAGCAAAGGCTAGAGAGTTTAATGATGCTTTTCCTCGGCTGCAGTTGAAGAGATAAGTCTGTGCTTGCTAGTATCCCACTCAGTCTCTCGTTGTCTTTCACTAGGATATGGGTAAAGCAAGATCTCAGCAAGATCTTCACTGCACATGATGTGGACGCTGAACAAAGCATTATCTGCTCTGAAAGACTATGGAGAAATATAAAGAATATGTCCCTACCATTATCTCCCAATAGGCTGAAAGTTGGACTACAATTGCCACCTGCTAGGACTGTGTTTGTCACTGAATATTCCTCCCAAATTACCAGTCTTGTCATACCCTCTCCAACAGACAGAACAAATACAACAGATATTTTTATTCTCTATTAGGAATGCCTAAAATGAAGTATTTAAAAAGAGGCAAGGCACATTCCATTAAATTTTAACTTGATACTGAATCTGTATCTCTTCTTTACTAGTAATCTGAAGATCTGAATAGGTCTTTGGCCAATAGTATGTGCAGCTGCTTTTCTGAATAGGATTTGCAGTTTTCTCGTGTAGTGAAAAGACATTAAGCAAGGTTGAGAGACAGTTTATCTTTGCAATAGTGAAATACTGCATAAAGATTATCAGCATGTAGTATAAGTAATTCATATCTAGAAACAAAAGCAGTGTCCCTGGAATGAACCACTTGGATTGTGTTGCTGATTTTCTCCTATCTAGTGCTCTTTCGTGTTTATTTGACAATAAATTTTACTGTAGAGTTGCATTCTGTTACGTTTCAGTAAAAACTGAGACACATTCAATGTTCATTTGAGGAAAACATATGGTTTACATTTTCTAAACAAAAAAAATATGTTTTAAACATCTATGATGAATCTGAGACATTTATGACATAATTAAAAGATGAAAACTAAGATTTAGAAAATTTCCTCCTTTTAAGCGCGTAAGTGAAACAATTTTCAAATGTTAAGTGTAGCAAGAACCTGTAATTTGCTTCCTAAAACCAGATTTAACTAGATGGGCCTTTAGGAAAAAGTCTTGGCCTATATTGAAAGCAATCCATTCTTCTGAGGTAGAGAAGTAAATGTTAGCATATTTGGAATATTGAGTCTTTCACTTAAATGGATAAAATAACTAATATTGTTGTCATTGCTATATACTATCTTATGATTAACATAATTACAATTTTACAGTTATCATGATCAATATAAATGCAGCTATGATAGCCATAAGAGCAAGGTTCATGTCTTGGAGAAGTGAAAATAACATTGTCTAAGATCTCAGAAATAACTAAAGACAACTGTTCCTTCTAACAAGTTTTAGGCACCTGCTGTATCCTGCTGGGTTGGAGGCACAGCTCTCTAATCTCTGTAGGTGAGGCTGCAGTCACTCGCAGAGAAACTCAAGGAGATCACGTCATGATGGATGCCTGGAGTCAGCTGGTGCAAAAAACCCTCTTGGTGACCCCATAAGAGTCAAATACGGGGTCAGAGGAATTTGATGGTGTCCATAGCATGGTTGTGCAGGAAGGGAAAGGAGCAATGGACTTGCCAGGGAGAGTGAGCAGCAGCCACTGGTATGAAGGAGGCACTGTGAGCTGGAAGGTGCCTGACAGGGTTGGGATGGTCACAAGAGAGTGTAGCAGCAAAATATGTGGGAAAACAAGATCTCCAAGAAAAAAGCTGTGAATGGGTCATCTCTGCATCCTGGCCAGAGGGAAAGCAGGTAATGAAAATCACAGCTCCTCACATGCAAGGGAACAGGGAAGAAAAGGGAGGTCTTGTTGAGCGATAAATAGTGAGGTTTGTATTTCCTGTGCATGGTAGAGTCTGAATAGTGATCCTAGAATTTTTATGCCCTTCTGAAAATAAAAAGGTTCCTTCCAAAGCATGAAAATAACCAAAAGACAAATTGGAGAAAAAAAAAAAATTCTTCAAGTATTATATAAGATAAATTTGCTTTATATTTTATTAATATGATGTTTGACTAGTAAGGATTAGCAACCCTATAGCATAATCTTCAATAGTTTCTCTTTTTTAAAATAACATAGGACATTTTGTTTGCCATAGAATATGATTTTGTAAAGCCATATGTTTTGTAATGCAATAGAATAAAATACTGAGACATCTGAAATACCAGCTGCACTCAAAAAAGTAGAAGGTAAGGCAGGTGTCTCTGAATGTAAAGAGATCAAAGTCATTCCTGAAACATCCCCAAATCTGTTGCATTTTATAGATCAATTGACTTTTAAAAAAGACTTATTAAATATGAGATGAAACCCAGTAAACCAGCATGGTTTTATAATATGGCAAAAAATAATCTGTTTTACCCTTGTGTATATAGACATTATTGCTATTATTATCTAGCAAGTATGTCAAGGGCACACATGCAACATTCATATTAAGCATTCATATTAAAGGAGAACTCTTATTAAAAAGTGAACTTGCTTTTCATACAGAAGTCACTAAGGTTTATCTAGTGGTGTGATGTTGCTGTGCTCAACAGCATGTACTAAGCAGTAAGATGTGACAGAGAGTACAGTGCTGAAGGTTAAAATATGACTAAAGGTGCATTATGAGTCACAAGGCTGAGGGAATAGAGATTTCAGTCTGGAGAGCAAGGCAGTCATCTCCTGAAAACAGACTGCTCAAAGTGACTTATGATTGTTGTATAAATACAGAACAAATGCAATGCTACAGTTAGCTATGGATATCGGATCTCAAGTCACTTTGTTACCCAGTTGAAGGTACGCACCAACAAGGAAGGTGGCTGCCTGAGGTTGCTGAAGCTCTGTGATGCGGGGTCTCTCTCAGGCCACTGTCATTCCCAACAGCTTTGGAAACTGAATCCAGATGTCCAGAGGCATGTCTTACATTGTCATAAAGCTTACTGGAGATGCAACCAATAAAGGTATCAGGCAGTGCAAGGGCTCCACAGTACGACTCACACACTGGAATCCCGGGAGCTGTCTGGCAGGGACCAGCAGAGATGCCACCAGGAGCCAGGCAGAGAGGAGGGAAGGGGACTCCACTCCCTGCAACAAGCCTGCTTGGTAGCTTGCATCCAGCCTCCTTGCAGTTCCTAACTCAGGTGCTGTTAACGGTTTCAGTACAGCTGCGTTATCATTAAAGAGATTGAAAAGTCCATGAATACACATTGACTGGGAAGTATAGATTCCAGTTGTTAATTTCTTAAAAATTTCTAAATGCTTGAAATCTGAACAGCTTAACTCATCTGATAAGCAGGAGCCTCCCACTCTGCTCCATATTTTCAGGTATTACATAAATCGTATTATTTTGGAAGCATAGTTAATATAAACTAGTGTTTAAACAGTAGTTTGGATATATTAACTTCAATATAAGTAATAAATATTAGTAATAAAATAAACTTCTGGAATGAAACCAAAGCTAAAGTCTTATTCTATTTAACTATCATGTAGGACGTATTACAGACCAGGGGTGTCAAACTCATTTTCACCAGGGGCCACATCAGCCTCGCAGTTGCCTTCAAAGGGCCAAATGTAATTTTAGGACTGTATAAATGTAGGAGTAGTTACATTAATTATAGATCCTCACTTAAAAAAGAAAAAACAACCTGCTACCAAATGATAATCTAGAAGATGTCAGCAAAATGGAACTGTCAGCTGTTACTTAGAAAATCAGAGATATTGGCTTTTTACCTTCTGAATCAAGCCTTTTGAGAATGTTCTTCTAAGTTCAAAATTGATACAGGAACCTAATTAAGACAGTGTCTCCTATGTATCTAAGAATTCTGTAGCCCATTTCTTATTTTTCAGTGATCAGTATACATTTTGAGGTGTATGAGTAGTTGGTGTTTCTTTATTTATAGAGTTGTCAGTGTTTTATGTTTGCCTTTGAGACTTGTAGGTTAATTCAAAGTTGAAAGAGACTCCCTGAGATGAACCACTTCAGAAGATAAGGAGCTGACACCTGCCCCATTCATGAATAGTTCTCCAAAAACAACATAAGCAGCTTCCAAGGGGAAATTTCTACTTATGATTAGGCAGCTTAAAGAAGCACTCTAAAACTAAAATATAAAACAAAGGTTTTGCCAAGTGCATAAGCCTGTGAAGGCCAGTTCATGTGAAAAAAAAAAAAAATCTCTACCTGATTTTATTGTTTTAAAGGATGAAATGTATCATGTGTTAGCTTATTTTTAATGCTTCAGTACAGGCAGAAGTAATATGACATATCCTAACCAACATGACAATAACCACTGGTGAGGAAACTGGTCACCAGGTTTTTTCCAGCAACGTAATGGTGGAAGATCTTTAAAACAGCAATTAATTTACTTGCACAACAAAATCTCTTGCTTTAACCTTTTCCCAAAACTGTGAATCCCACACAATAATTTAGAATTCTAACTTATGAAAAACGTTGATCATTGTTCTTCCTTTTCTGTGATCAATTGACTTTTCCTTTAACTGCGCTATCTTAGCTGAAGTCCGCAATGCACCATTTTTTAGGCTGCTTTGATGAAAAGACCTCAGGCTCCTCTTACTCATCTCTCAGGTTAGGAGCTTATTTTGCCTTCAAAACTATGCTATAGGGCAATTATAGTTTTATACTCAAAATGGTCTTAGGTAAAAGTGAATTTAAAGTGGTTAACAATAAAAAGCAGGAGAAGAGAGAAGCAGTAAGCATAACAATTCATAGAAATATTTCCTATCTCTGCCTGCATTCACCCTTGTGGTTAGGTGCAAAGGACAAAATTACATTAAATACAGTTTACGGTTCAGAATCAACAATATTCTCTCAGGCCTGTGTGCAGATTTTCAGGATGTTTTCTGCCTTTCTTCCAGTGTCTGCATTCTCTTATCCATTTTGTTTCTCTTCTCATTGTCCTCATTATCAGTCATTTTGTGCTAAAAGCTCTCATTATTGTCTGCACTTTTTCTCACAGAAAAGTTCAATTTATGAAGAAAATAGAAAGGGGGAAAAAAAGTCTGTGTATAGCAACATGGTAGACAAGCCTCCTATTCAACTATACATAACCATATTCCAGAATAAATTAAGCTCTTTTGCTTAGCTTTGCAATTAAACTTTCTTGAGTTTCAGAAATATCCAGGTATGGGTGCGAATTTATGTTGTGTATGTGTGTACTCAGGAATGGAAATAAAGATGTGCTGAACTGGGAGACCAGTCATGACACCATGATGCCTGAAAACACCAGAAAGAAGTATGAAATATCAACCAGTTCTCCCATTTGCAAGTATTGGGCTGAATCACAGGGCTAAGATGGTCATCAAGATAGCACTGAATTGGATAAATAGAAAATTGAGACGTTTGGAAGGAGGCTACATTGGTGATTTGAGGTCCATAAAGATGTCCATTACAGAAAAGAGAATGGTGTGATATGTAATGTGGGATGAAAAAACCTCTGGAAGCCTGTGTACTGCTTTTGTGTGATTCATAGAAGGGAGTAAGTTCAGAAATGATTTATCTGCATACGTGAAATTTCAAAAAGGTTGTGCATTTGCACTGACAAAATGGTTATATGCCCACAAACTGAGAAAGTTTGAGTTCATGGATTACCAGATTTTACAAGGAAGGAGCAGTCCTTTTTGTTGTAGAAATGTCTTGTGGCATGACAGAAGGAAAGATTCCTCTGCCACAGTGATCCATTCCACCCACTTTTTCAATTTGCTAGCCATCCTTTACTTTGTCAAAGTAGGATCAATAATTATTGTTATATTGAACCTTCATCCATTTGTGGAATGGAGTTAATTTTCATGTGCCTCCAAAAATCAGATGTTCACATTACGATTCTTTAAATTACCCAAATCATTAGAAAGCTCTTCGAGACCTTTGTGTCTTTACAAGACATTTCCACATGCTGTTATGGAGAACAGATTTCAGATATGTACACTATCTTCCAGTATTGTTCCTACAGATATCATTGTAAGTATCTTTTTCTACTCTTTTAATATGTCCCTCTTTTTTTGTCCGAATATAATGCTAGTCCTTTTTACCATTATTGTAAGTTAATTCTTTTAACTATTGCTGTTTTCCAAGGTAACCTCATAAACATTGTCACATATTCTTTGTTCCTGTGCTCTAGCAGTATTAAGAGGTTCCTTCTCTGGTCACGAGCAGCTTAAGCAATCCAGGCAGCTTTCTACAAGTGATCTGGCTCTTTTTATTATTTAAGCACCACTTTCATCTTTGTGACATTAACAACCAATATCGGCAAAGGTTTGTATTTTCTTCCCAGTAAAAGCACTGAATAACGCAGGGGCAAGCGGTCATCCTAGTGGGAAGACTTGAGACAGACTTCTATTCAGAGATTATTTCCCAGGGTCAAGTGCAGCTGGAGATCCAGACATGGTTTTCTCCATTTCATATGGACCCACACTGGTGTTATTGACATGATCTCAAATTGTGTTTCTCACTTTGTAAAGATATTGTTTTCATTCCCTTTCATAAAACAAGTAAGAAGCCTATTAAGCCCTACCTAAGATTAGGTGGCTTGAAACGGAACATAAAATTGAAAAGTAGCATAAGATAAAAGCAGTATCTTTAAGGTCACATCACTGCATATCATCTGTCTGTATTACAGCCTTGTAACCTCCCTGTCCAAATATTATGAAATAAAATGCTTCTTATTGTACTTTTATGAAAGTCAGGAATCTTTCATTAAGAAGGCTCATTGTAAGGCCATAGCCCTCTGTTATGTTACTTCCACAGGTATGTACGTGTTCTCCTGCTGCTGTGTCTAAAGGGAGGAATAAATGCAGACATTACTATAGTTATTGTAGTTACAATGTTATCCAATCCAAATGTAATTGGAGTATTAGAATGTATACTACTTGTGTGAAGGACAGTCTGTACCTTAGGATTTTTTTAAGAACTGGTAATAGCCAGGCTGTTTGAAAAAAAAAAAGATTAAAATTAAATGCGTATTTTCCTCTATTGTGCTGCATCTGTTTTCTGTCAGAATGATTCCTGCTGATCTCCGTTTCAAGGTTTCCATTCTGTGTGCTTTGAAACCAAGGTCATGCAGTAGGCAGCAGAGGGACCTTGAAGGTGTCATTGGCTAGAAATACATAAGCTTTATATCTACACCACTAATTATTTATCATTCACAGAAAGAAATATAGATGGTCAAAATGATATGGATACTGATACTTCTGTAGCTGTATGCACATCAGAATGGCAAAAGACAGATGCTTAAGATTATTTGGCAGTGCATGTGAGTATACACGTATGTTTATGAGTGAGTAAAAATGTCCATATGGCAAAAAATGTTTCTACCTCTTTTTCTGTGGCCAGACTGAAATTGCTTTTTGTATGTGCTGTACTGCTCACATATACTGTCTAAGAAGACTGAGAAATCTATGAAGGAAAAAATCATTTAGCAAAGCTGTCTGTCTAGTATGATTATATACTACTAGGTGTTTTTTTCAAGGCTAACCTTGAGGTGGTTTCTTTTCATTAAAAATAAAGCCCCTGGAATAAGGCCTTAAACCTGAGAAGGTTGGGTTGGGTTGTTTGGTTTTTTTTGAGTGAGAAAAACCCCAAATATTATTTCAGTAAATTGGGGACTTGCCTGTATAACATGTTGTGTTTTTCCTTAATTTTGTGATTGTCTTGGAGAAGGTACAATATTCTTGTACACACTACCAGTAACTTATGGCTACTTATACAAAATCTGTTTTAACTGAATTTAAAGCAGAGTTTATAGGAATGGTTAATATACATTCAGAACAGATATCCTATTCATCTAAGGCAGCTGTGACTTCTGAAAAGCAGCAGCCACAGAGCTCACATTTGTCAAACAGAAGTCATGCAGAATGACATGTGGGACTCTCAGGAGAAATGTTTTCACATGAAGACAAACCTTCTGGCCCCAGATAACTTTTTCTCTGTGCCTCCAACTCAGCACAGGAGCTGTTACATTTCATCAGCTGTGGCTATGCTTCTGGACAGGTGGTCTCTATTAGATTGTATACCAAACCATCTTGGCTCCTGGGTTCTCCAGCCCAGGTACTTGTGGCTGCAGGTCCAGATCTCCCTGCTACATTGCACACTGAGGTCTCACCATGGCACACAAACTAAATAGGGCCAGGGTGGATGTACAAAGCCAGAAACTGGGAATTGTACTTTGGCCCCATGGGTTAGATGTTCCCTCAAGCACCAGGGGCTCCCACTTTCAAGCTGTGTCTACATTAGCAAGGAATGCAAATCAATGGGAGCAGATCTGCTGATTGAAGCAGCTGATGCCGAGCACCTGCCATAGATAACATAAGCATTTCAGAGGGTGTTATGCCAGATTAGCTTCACTCTGGCTTTATGGATTAATTGCTTATTAGCAACTGAAGTGCCTTATGTATACATCAGGGCAGCATCTGCAAGTTCAGTTCGATCAAGGAAGTTAAAGAAAGACAAGGAACTGCTGGAGAGAGGCCAGTGGAGGGCTACAAAGATGTTTAAGGAATCAGATGATCTTGTGCCCTCGTGGTCAAGAAGACCAATGGTGTCCCGAGGTGCACCAGGAAAAGTGTGAGCAGCAGGTTGAGGAAGGTTCTCCTCCCCCTCTACTCTGCCCTGGTGAGGCCACATCTGGAGTACTGTGCCCAGTTCTGGGCTCCCCAATTTAAGAAGGATAAGGAATTACCAGAAGGAGTCCAGCAGTGAGCTAAAAAGATGATGAGGGGTTTGAAGCATCTTTCTTATAACGAGAGACCAAGAGAGCTGGGTCTGTTCAGCCTGGAGAAGAGAAGGCTGTGTTTATGTTTATAAGTATCTGAAGGGTGGGTGTCAAAAGGATGGGACCAGACTCCTTTCAGTGGTGCCCAATGACAGGATAAGGGCCAACAGACACAAACTGAAACACTAGCAGTTCCATTTGAATATGAGAAGGAACTTCTTTACTTTGACGGTGCCAGAGCACTGAAACAGGCTGCCCAGAGAGGTTGTGGAGTCTCCTTCTCTGGAGACATTCAAAACCCACTCAGACACCTTCCTGTGCGACCTGCTCCAGGTGAACCTGCTTTAGCAGGTGGGTTGGACTACATGATCTCCAGAGGTCTACTCCAACCTCAACCATTCTATGATTTTGAGATCAAAGAGCCTCATTTGTGTCCTCCTAGAAAATTCTCTGATACGTGGCACTGTAAGTGGGACAAAAATTCAATCCTGGTTCAAACTAAAATACTATAGTAGACACACAGTCACTTCATGAGAATGACATGCCAATATACTGGATCTGTATGGCTTTCTGCATTTTCTGTAGTCTAAGTATGGCAACGTATTCAGGCTTCACAGATACAGATACTTTTCATAAAGAAGACAGTGTTTGGAAGAGAACATTAGTTTGATTTGTCCAGTATACGTGGGGTTTTATAGGCGAAGTGCCACAAAACATGGAATTTATGTTGACTAAGTAAAAAAGTTGGAAGAAAAAGTATTTTAATAAATTTCCTTCCCTTCTTTAATGTATGACTGAAAAGCTTTCAGTCCATATATCAAAATCATCACTGATCTTGGTAAACTCATATTTCATGGATTTGCCAGAGAACCATGACATTCTCTGCTTAGGAAATTAAAATTCAGAAATAGCTTTTCTTACCAAAAAAGATACCCAATTATTTAGTATTTAGGCCACATTACTGCACAGTGATTTTTGTTCCTTTATTGCCTTGTCCCATCTAAACAACTTTGTGAGATAATGGTCACTTCCCGAAGTTTCTCCTTGTATAGGAGAAACACTGGCATCTACATCTGTTCACCATTAGTGTTGTGTCATGCTTCAGTCCCTCTCTCAGTTTCTCCAAGTTCTTCCTCTCAGATGAGTATGTGTCCTCCCCTTCATCTCCTTTTGTTTTCATTATTTCTTCCCATTTTTTTCTTCTTTACCTGCTTGTTTCTTGCTTTCCTCCCACTTTTCCAAAGTGATGAGATCACGGAGTTAACATTCCCATTGTTGATAAGGACAAAACCCCCTTATTATTTTTAATATTGGTACATGATGCCTGCATGAAGGTGACAAAGGACACAGGTTTTGCTGACAGGCATGATGTTACTTTGCCCATTTTTTGTCACGAGTCAAAAAGCTGTATCATCTGTCACCTTCATGCAGCCATCAGTGTGGCAGTGACCCTCCCAGCAGGTTGGCTTGTTAGTTCAAGGACACTGGTGAACCGACTGTAGCCACACAGTTCCCACACTACAGAGAGCATTTTCAGACAACCCTTATGTCTGCCTGTAGAAGACAACAATGTGTTATCTGCAAAAAATATAGGAATCCAAAGGTCTCATTATTTGTATTACTAGACTTTGAAGGGGGTTAAAACAGCACATCACCAATACTACATGTTCTTACCTGTCTTCACTTTATATCAGAGTTAAAGGCAGCATTTTCTCTCTTCCTTCAGCCTTTATTTCTCTAGTCACAAAGCAGTTTTGAAGTGCATCACCTGCTCTGCCAGACGACAGGAGGAAGATCTGGCAGAAAGCTATAATCAGTCCCCATCCTGCCCAAATTTGAAGACCACATGTGAAGTGATGCTGTGCTCCCCACATCTTCTGGATCATGAAATTCAGAAAGAAGGAATAGCTGTGGTCTGGTGTCACGAGGAGAAATGGGCATTTCTTTACAGACAGTACACAAAAGACAAGCTTTACCATTCATGCTGTTCTGCACTAACCACAGCAAAGCAGCTGCCACTCCAGTTTCTGGTCAAAACTCTAAAAATAAAATACTTAAAATTGTGGTAAAGGAATAAACAATGGAAAAAAAATAGATTTGGGTGACCCTAAAGAAATATTTTTCAGTGTTCTTCCTGAAGTAAGGAAGATTGCATTTGAGATTAAACATTTTTTTTAATTTTCGGGGGATTTACCTGTGGTGCATGGGGGCAGGTGCTGGGGGAAAAGAGAGAGGAAGAGATCCATTTAATCTCAAAACATCATTTGACACATAAAAGTCAGGAAGTTTTATTTAGATTCTAGTGCTATGAGGACTGGAACTAATGAAATTTGATTTCCAAAGGATTTCTTATAGTTGAGTCCCTGAGGGCTAAGGTGATGAGGCTTTAACTCCCCCTGAAATGTTTCTCTCCTTCAGGATATGCATCCTCTTTTCTCTGTATATGAACCCTCAGACACTTTACAGCAACTGAATATTTACTTCAACCCTTTTTTGAAGTGGGCCTGTGCAGGATTTTCTTTATCTACCCAGATCCCTAATATGTTAAAATAGAACTATTGAGATTTCCAGAGCATGGTCAGCCTGAAATGTGGAAAAACAGATCCAGGTTTATGGTGAGAGAAGAATCAGGTAAAATAGGTTTAAAACCCCTCCAATTTGGCATACTGTATAGTTGGGGAGGACAGAAGGTGTGGAAGGCTAAACTACTTGTGAAATTCAGCACATATCGACAAATCATTTTGATTTATTTGTATAAACATTTCAAGAGAGTAAGTTATTAATTTGAAAAATTCCACATAGCTCTATTTGTGATTGTGTAGTTTCCTGAGCAGACTCCTTACTTGGGCCTTTACCCAATGCTGCTGTAGCTTCCCCTAATATGCCAAGTGTTGGGCACGGCAGGCTTCGTACACCGTGACCAGACTGCAGCATGGTTTTGCATAAGATTCTTTACAAAGGAGAAATAAATCAAATAGCATGTTTTATCAGAAATGGGTTTTGAGCACTCCACAGGGAGCACGCCTAATCCGAAGCTTTCTCCACAGGCACTCTCCTTTTATGCACCAACAGCATCTGTAATGGAAATCAGACTCCTAAACTGCTGCTTTTAGATGGAGAAAATAGGAGGCAAAAACAAACCTGCAAGGCAGTTTCATTAGTCAGAAAGCAAATGGATGTATATAGACTTTATAAAACTTTTTTAAACTGATCATTCAGCTTGTTAAAGTCTTGCACTGCTAACTGGGAGAAGACATATGACATCTGTGTTGCTTTAAATGTTTTGGGAGTTTATGAGTATCAGTTCTGCCATTGTTAACACAGCCAGCAAATTGTTGCTTGTGTGAGGTCATCATAATCCTGAATGTAAATGTCAATACTCCAGATTAATTGAATTTGTTGGGAATGGCACCACCTGGACAACTCTTAATGTGGGCCTGTCCCATGACAAGTTTTAGTTTACAAAAATTTCTTTGCTTCGTCTTTGCTATTTTTTTCCCCGACAATTAGAGTGAATGCATCCCTCTCTTTTATTGTCTTTCATATCATCGCACAGACTATCAATATGTCAAGGTTGCTGAGCCCTGTGAAGAGAGCGAGAAGTTAATCTGTCTATTGTCAGAAGTGTGGTAGCTGTGAGGGATCCCAGTTTCCATCCCTTTCATGGGCTCCAGCCCTTGTGTGCATGTCCAGCTGTCCTGCCCTCCTTTCCCTTCCTCCTTCCCCTTCCTTCTCCCCCTTCCTTTCCTCCCCTTCCCTCCTACCAGGGTCACTTCCACCCCCTGTAGCCAGTACCTCCTCATTAGCTCTGTGTCCCTACCACTAAATTAAATTATGTGTGTTAAGTGTAAAATTAAATACAATCTGCAGTAAAGAATTCCTCTGCTGTTAGCCTGTTTGTGTGGGGTTTTTTTCCCAGCCATATTGAAATAAATAGCAGTCTGGCCACTGAAATGGGTGAGGGGCCCCTTACATCTAACTTTGTGTTATTATTTCTATTGTGGGAACTGTAATTTCTGTAGAATTTCACTCTCTAAAACAGATTGCTGGATTTTTCTAGCATAGGGGAACTGATGAATGACTGGACTATGAACCACAGACCCAGTTAGGCTGGTATCTGACTGCTGCAGATATGTGCTGGAAAATTATTGCAGCTGAGTTGAGCCAGCCAAAGATTCATGTATTTTAATCCATGCTGATTAAATAAACATTTTTCCAGTGACATTTTATATTGCACAGGCAATCTGGTCTCCTCGAAGGCCCAAGAAATACTAATTGTAAAGGGGCTGTAAGAGTCTTTATTAACAATTTCTCTAGGTTATTTAATTCAGAGACTTTTAATAGCGTGTTTGACCTTTCCTTTATTTTCCTGCAAAGTTATTTAATGCTACTTATAAAACTGATTTTTGGGAGACTGCACTTTTAACCTTTTTTGTTTCCTGACTGTCAAAGGCAGCTTATTCTTCGTTTCCAGAAGCCTTCTTGAAGTTCACAGACAAGAGCCTCAAATCTTTAGATGTAATTCTCTCCAGTTTACTAATTAGCATACTTAGGCCCCAGTCTGCCTAGCAAAGTATAGACAGAGTGAACTAAAACACGCAAATGAAATTACCTATCATTTGACACTCCTTATGCCTGCTGTTTACATGAGGTCATGTGAAATTTAAGCTGTAGTAAAATGTCTGTTTATACATCAAATGGGCAAAAAATTACATTTCCTCCAGATTTGTTTGCAATTAATTCCATATTCTTAAAATATCTTGCAAAAATGTTAGTTAAGTAACAAAAACATACATATTTTATACCATTTTGCATTGGTCTTATAATATGCCCTGGCGGGGGGGGGGAGGGGGAAGTTAGTATACAAAAAGATAGTGAAATTTTTAAAAAGTCTTCGAGTTTTTATATATGTGGCTGTGCTATGACTATTTTATCCTGCCTATATTTTAGCATGAGTTCTGGCCCCCAATTCACTCTTCAGGCAAGTAACAAGCTGGACTTCTCAAAACGTAAGAGCAGGTCCCAAGCCAGGAGCCAGGTGAGGAGCTAAATCCATGTCAGAGTGCTGAAGCATCCCCTGCCACCCCCTGCTCATCCCCATCCATCCCCACCTCCAAAGTTCAGTGTGATCCCTGGTATTCTTCTGAAGCCAGGTACCCCAGGGATCCCCGGCCTGTCCCTTAGGTCAAGCCACAGCTTCCAGTTATATTTTCTTTCTGCTGCACTACTGTACCACACTCTGCAGGGCATAGGTCCTTGAGGACCAATTATTATTTCTTAACCCTTCTAGCAGCAAATCTCTGGAACCATCATCATTTCCAAATGCAGACAAGCTTCTCTCTACTTTTCTCCTTCCTTTCACACAGTGAAATGTATCCCTTTTAGTACAAATAAATGCAAATATTTATTAGCAATGTGTGCAGCCATCATTATTGCTCTCCTGATTAATGCTGTCTCTGAAGCGATGGCATGTGAAATATCCCTTATAGCATCCCCGAGAAGAAACAAAACTGCTCTTAAAAATGTTCTTTGCAGAGTTTAATACAAAGAATGAAAATAAATAATGTCAGGCCCTTGCCAGGATCTGCCTATTTTAAACTTTTCAATGGAACAAATCATCATTAATGAAGCACTTAACATTATACTCCTGACAGCACAGTATAAAAATTACTGCAGTCATCCAAAGGATAAGAAGAAATGTGGTAGATAACTTCTGAAGGGGAAAGATGTATACTCTTTTAACGAAACTTTATGGGTCCAAGTTTACATTAGAATAAGGGAGGGGGAAAATGTTTATCTCTTAAAAGCTTTTATGGGAGGCATTTGGAAGGAAATTGTATTTTTTTAACCCAAATGTATGGAAGAAAGGTCAGAGAGCAAGGCCTCAGCAACAGCAAAATCTGGTTTGCGTCATCAGCTATTTTCATATAAAATACTGTAGTTGGAGTCACAGGACATAGAGATTTACATTATAATGCAGAATAAAGTTAATTCTATTATGCAAGTCTCCTTGTTACATAGTTTTAGTCACATTTTATTCCAAAAGTAGCTGACAGTAAGCTCAACACCTGGTATCCAGTGCTTAATTTATTTTCTGTTTATTTGTGTAAGTGGAATACCATGCTCTTTTTATTAAATTATGCGTAGAAAATAATCTCAAATTCACATGCCTGTAAGACATGAATTGGAACAAATATTCCTCTTTGTGATACAGGATGTGAGCGTCTGGATGAGAGTCTATGAGAACAAGACATTTCACCCACCACCACTCAGACCTCTGGCAGTACTTCTATGGAGCTGGGATGATGGCTGGGCAGGTCCTGGTGACAGAGAGGGACATGCCTTTTGGCATCAGTTACTCAGTGCCATAAAACAGGACCACTCAGTCCAGACTGCTCCCTGGTGGGAAATGGGTTTTAAGCCAGGATCTGGCCAAAGGGTAACAGGAAGAACTCTGTAGACAGTAATTGGTGTTTGCCAACAAAGGACAGAAAAGTGTAGAAAGGATAGAGGAAGCAAAAACAAAGAAACAAACATGAAATTTCAATCCCATGTTTCTCCTGCAACAGTTTTGAGCAGAACCAGCAGAAGAAAGAGGTCATCTTTGGCTTTGATTCATAACACACAAAAAAAAGCAAACCATTCTTCAATAATGCTTCACACTATTCAGTCCAGTGAATACAGAGGCAGGTAACATACCAGAAATTAGAAACTCTGTAGAGTTTCTCCTATGGGAAATGTTTTTGAGGAAAACCAAAATGATATACTATGCAGAAAGAAGAGTTTTGTTGTTCTGAGCTTAGAAAGATAGCACTTATGTTCTGGAATTCAATTTTCCAGCTTATCAAAAGGAACATTTACTCTCCTTATTGAATTTCATAGATTGTAATCAATTCCTGCCCAAAATAAGGTGGCAATGTTACACCAGTATATGTTCTCAAGTTTGATCTACTTGAAAATTTGGGATTTTCTCTGGATTTATTAACCAAAGTATTTCTAAATTCAGTCCTACTCTATTTTCTGTCCAATTACCCAATCTATTTAAACCTTGTTTGCTCTGTTTCATGCTTTCTCAAAAGTTAGCACCATTCACTAACATATTTACCTTATCCTTTGCAAAGAACAGATTACCTTTGGGGAAAGATCATAAGGATCTTAAAAAAATCTTCTCTGCTATAAAGTAGTTCTTTAGAACGTCACAGATTCTCCCAAATGCTTCTGTGGTGAAATAACAAATAGCAGCAAGAAAAGCAATAGAAAACTATAAGATATTCACATGTTACCAAGCACAATGTTAAAGAAAGCTCACCTAAAACTAAACTGTTGTTCCTAGATCAATGTTTTGCAGTTATCTGCACCATAGATTGTTTTGACTGTCAAATTTCTAATCTTTATGACAATGTCCCAATCAGGAAAACCAGAATTAATTTTGTGTTCAAGTTTCTAGAAAATGCATCACTAAAATGCCATCCAGAAGTGAAAGTATGTGCTGCTTTCCTCTGAACCATAAATTTTGCTCTCTATCAAAAATGAGTCGACTGTTCCTACAATATGGTTTTTTTTTTTTAATTAGAATAATTTACAGAATCGGTGTGCAAAACACATTTCATTTTAACAATTGTGTAGCCATCTTCCAAAAATAAGTCTATAATATTTCTGCCTACTATTTTGTCATATAATATTATCATTTGGCTCATTTTCTTCCAGGATTCCTGATGGCTGCTGAGAGAAACCAAGACAAACCTGAGCTTCTGCTGAGTTGAATTGTGTCCCTGTAGTTATTAATGTTTTGAAATACAGGGCTAAAATTTGTCAGCACGGAGGCTGGAGAAGATAGGGATTACTGGATAAGTGATAAATGCTGAGCACGAAGGACTGCTGGAAATGTATTAGGTATTATAAGAGGACATTTTCAAAGACAAAAATAGGAGTTAAGTGCCTTTGAACATTAGTGAGAAGCTGGTAGCTGAGCATCTGTATCTCTTTTGATTAACATAATGACAATGGGAAAGAATGAAAAATAATTTGGTGACTAGACAGCTGTTTTTAAGTGGTCTTCTGTAGCAGCCTCTTTATACTGAAAGGAGTTATTCTAAGGGGTCACCTCATTTTTTCTTTGTATTTTCCACAGACTAATATCATCCACTTAACTCACCTGTCCAGTTAATCAATACAGTCTGGTTGGAGCTGAAAGAGCAGGTTAAAGCTAGTGAATGCAAAACTTGACTACTAGGGCAGTCCCCTCTCATTTTATTGGCTTTCTCTTCCCTATGTTAAACTTAACTTGTATCCCTCCTATTTCTGCATTCAGTGTCCACGCAGCTCTCTTCTAATGTTTTGCACAATGTGATGAAAAGAGTACTAAAACTGGGCAGACTGACTGCCCCAATATTTCTGTCATCATGTTACCATGACTCATGCCAGCCCTCGCCCTGTTCAGTGGTAGTTGTACATGGAAACATATTTCAGGAGCAAGATCTGAGTATTGAGTATTGTCGTTATGTGCTGCTGGGGGCAGCCTCTTTAGCCTTGAAGGACTCTGAAAAGACAAATAATAGTTTTATTTTTTTCCCCCTTTCTTTGATGCATGACAGCTTGGCTGTACTCCGTGAATCTGCTGAATACCCACTGTGTAAAAAGGAGGCTGTACAAACCAAGTACATGATAACACACTGCCTGGAAGGTGTTCAGGGACCAAGCTGCGCCTGCATAAACAGCTCCTGATCAGCTACTGAAATCTGGCAAATGCAAAAAGCCTTTATGAAATGAGGCTTGTCAAGCCCTGAAAGGAAGACGAGCGCTTCTTTGCCTTGCTGCTCTGACCACCAGAGAAACGTTTCCAGGGAGGCTGAAGCAGTACTCGGGCACTTGGGCTGTTCTCCCTCCCCAGGGCTGCAGAGGAAGAAGGGTCATGCTGGGACTTGGGCCACCAGCAGACAGTGACACCAGGAAGGGTGTGACTGTGAGGGTGTCAGAGGTCCCACTCCGCAAACCCGCATCACGCCATCACAGCCACAGCTGCAAGTGGTGGCCAGAGCCACCACTGCCACATCCATACTGACACACGAGGAGGCAAAAGAGAAGCCTGCAGATTCACCTCTTCCTAGGCTGAACAAATAAAGTGCACGGTAAAAGCTCCTGGTTTGGTGTTCTTGTGTTTTGGGTTTGTTTGTTGGTTTTGTTTTGTTCTGTTTTTATAATGGATGAGATATTATCTTTGTAACTATTACAGGACATTTTGAGCCCTGCTGTGGAATGCAGTTTCCAGCAGAAATGTTGTTGCTATTTATTATTTTCCATTTGGTTTGAGGTGCAGTTTATACACAAAGCAAGCTATCTGTCTCATGTGAAAGAGATGGCCACGGCTTATGGTTTGAGCTGAAAAAAGATCATTAACATGGTGACATTTGGGAAGTCATTAGCAGAGGTGAGATGCACCTTTGACAGCCTGAGGAAAAGATGTTACACAGCTCATAAAGACCCTGCATTACCTTCCATCCCAGAGACATGAGTCATGCTCTGTCTGCCAGGATGAGATTTAACTATCGTCACTGTAAACACTGGTTTTGTGAGGACTAATTTGCAGTTTGGCTAGTGAAACCTAATGAAGGCAAAACCAAAAGCAGGATGAAATATCTAAACACACAGAAACCTGCCGGAGGAGATGTGCAGTGGAATGAGCTGGAGGTAGGATTGGGTGAGACACGAGCAGGTAGTGCAATGGATGCCACACTGCTCACTGCTGCTGCCAGCAAACCCCGTGTGACACTACCTGAAGAAGCTCCTGGTAAGAGACAGTGCATAAAGAAATGTGGTTTGGCATGTGTATTAAATCAAAGACAAAAAAATATGTTTGGTACATTCACTGGTAAGAAAAGCAAAGCAGGAGTCCCAGAGAGAAGAATCTGTGTGCTTTTTTACTAGACTTTTTATACATCAATACTAATTCATAGAAAGGATCCTCAGTAAGAGCCTGTTTCTCTGGATGCTCAGAAAAACATCTCTCTCACTAACCAGTGCTAAAATTCACAAGACAAGTTGAGGTAAAAAAACCATATTTTCCTCTCCCTATGGCAATCTGACTGATATCGAGTACGTAGCCTAATGTCTTTCTATAATCTAGCAAACTCCAGTGGATAAATTCCCTCTTTTCTATACTTGAACAATCTTCTGAGAGTGTCGCTATTTATGGACAGAAAAGATAATGATTTAGACAGCAATTTCCAGCAAGCTTTTTACATGTCTTTCTATCAGTAATCAGTAATCTTCATCCCAGGATGAAGAAACTTTTCCAGTGGTTTTGAAGTTTTGGAAGATCCACTGAGATTTCCAAAACAGATTGCAAAATGAAGGATCTACTCTCTGTCTTTAACATCCATTTTCAGCTGACAGTGATATGATAGAATATCTAGGATATCTGCTATTTTATTTTACTTCATTTTATTACAGCAATAG
Organism: Patagioenas fasciata; assembly: GCF_037038585.1. Lineage (NCBI taxonomy): Eukaryota > Metazoa > Chordata > Aves > Columbiformes > Columbidae > Patagioenas > Patagioenas fasciata. The sequence goes on along the minus strand of NC_092520.1, from coordinate 103,496,529 downwards.
GTTGCTAGCTTTATAATCTATGGATAGATATAGGGTGGTTTTATCTAGCCTTCTCAACCTACAGCTCACCATCTTTGGTCTCAGCAGCACATGCCTGTGTAATATACCAACAAGCTCCTATTAACACATCAAAGTTTCCTATTCTGCCATCTCATGTTAGGAAACTCAAATGTCCTTTCCAAGGTCATAAGTCCCTGGGCAGAAAACCCCAAGCAATAACTCCCCATCCACTGCACAACATTCCCTGACAACTCTTTTGCTGCATCCCCGTTCCCAGCACTTCTTCCAACCTTGCAAGTCAATGCCAGGTCTCTCACACTCCATCTTGTGAGACGACTCATTTTGCTCCCGCCTTTTTCTTTTCTCTTTCACCCTCTAGGTTTTCTGACGGTTTTTTGCATAATGAACTCATTTTGAAATAGCATTTCTGGGTCACCTGAGGACAGAGCAAACAGAGTGATGGCTGAGCAGCTCCTGTAGTGGTTCCCCTTCAGAGCAGAGGGAAATCCTGGCTGAGCAGCCAGCTCCCAGCATTGCACCAGACAAGCCCTGTGGAAGTGATGGATACCCCACCCAGGCTTTCTCTGAGAAATTTAGCCATGTTTTGCCAGCTAGGTATCTATCTGGATAAATATTCTTGGGGTTTTATTTTGCTGATGCCGCTGCAAAAAATATTGTAGTACTGACGCTCAAGCCCAGTCATTTCCCATATATGTTTCATAGCATAATTTCTTCTTTACAGTATACTGCTTGCTGTCTGTGTACCAGGCTCAGTGTCATACAAAGAGCTGTGTTAATAACACCAGTACAGCCAGGCAGGTCCTGGTGTGGGGCAGGCAGCGGGGCAGCCCTCCCGGGGCAACCAGCCAGGCAGGGGGAGGCAGCAGCTGTGAACCAGGCCTTCGCCTGGGGGGTGGACAGAAACCTGGGTTTGTCAAAATGCCACGTGTCATCCCCCAAGCCATTGAAATAGAATTAAAATAAAATTCCTTGCTACATATCGGGGGAAGGGAGTCGAATGGCCACATGGTGTGCCTATACACAAGGAAGGAAAAAGCAAACCAGTCTAAAGACCTTGAAAGCTTGCTGGTACATTAATAGGTGTCAAGGAGATCTTTCTGATTTAGTCTTTGACAGGTTGCCATTTTCTACATTCCTCAAGCAGCTAAAAACTAGATAATTATCTGTGTGTAGTTCCAAGTTCTTAAAATGCCAGGCAAAGGAATTTTTTGCATGTTTTCGTACAGTGTGGATTTTAAAGGTTGATATTGGTAAAACAATGACACCTTGTGGCACAGCAGAGCAATCAAACCCATACAGACAGTTTTATGTAAAGTATCGCAAATAAATACATTACATTCCTCAGAACTACTTTGAATTATTGATGAGCTGAGTTTTCAGCTACCTGGTGTTTTTTAGATCTTTAACCTAAATTGTTCTTGATGTTTATAAATTTTGTAAGCATCTCTCCAATGACAGGAAGGATTTAGACAATCATTATTCAGGAATACAGCAAATCTCCAAGTCAGTTCTGTAACTACACTTGCAATGAAATGAAAAAAAAACCAACCAAACAAACAAAAAAAAAAAAAAAAACACAACCTTTTTGTTAATCTGGTATATTCATATGATTACAAAAACCACAGAACATAATTGCTCATCTTTTCAACCTTCCTGACCTTATTTCAGGCAACCAGGTGCTTTAAATTGCACTGGCAGGAGAAATGTTTTGCAGAATTGCTAACAAGAAAGACATGATGCCTGTTAGTTTTATCTAGGTTAAAGGGAACATGCCAGCTGTCTGGACTTCTCTCAGCAAGGAGGAATTCCTGTTATAATTATTTTAAATGAGCATAGGTGAATAGAACAGATGTGGTGGAAATGTCATTTTAGAGCTCCAATCAGATTTTGGAAGGTTTGAAAACATTCCTTTATATCAACAGTATTAACTTAAAAGGACTGAAGGGCTAATGATTTGAGGACAGCTCTTCCTTTAATTTGTATCTCTGTTCAAATCAGGAACATTAATGGCTGTAAGTGGATGAGAATTCATAGGAACCAAAAAAGACCCCAAGATTGTAGTAGCCTCTAATGTAAAATATTTCAAGTTTTATACAGTTTATAATTACTGTCCCATCTACTGAGTGCCAGCTTTCACTATCAGCACTAATTGCTGACCTTACCAGTGTCTTCCCTGACCTCCATTTAGACAAGGTATTCTGCAAATTATTGAGATTTTGAGTGAATGATGATCTGATTAAGATGACTGGTGAGCTATTTCTGGTGTTACATTATGCAACTGAAACATTATTCTTGCATTCATATATTTTATAACTGTCTAAACATTAAAATCTTTTTGTCAGCATTACATTGCTGGGACAGCACTCCTCAGTTCCAAGGGCTTTCTAGGGACAATAATGAAACCCACAATGTTATATAAATGTTATATAAAAAGCACATCATAGTCAAAGAAGTGAAATATAGGAAGAAGGTATATTTGGTGCTTCTGTCATTTGTTACTGGGAAATTTCAAATCTTGACACCCTTTTTGCATCAAGAGGTAATTTTTTTTCCAAACTGATGGCAACAAACTATGTGTTTTACATTGGCATAGTGAAAATTACAAAATAAATCTTTAATAGTGTTCACTTTGAACATTAGACAACAAACAAGTCAAATATACCAGCAATGGCATATGACTAATAGCACACTTACATAAAATGTGATGCCAGCAAAATCACTTCTCCTCTTGTAAAGGAGCCAGTACTAGCCAATTATTGCAAAATCTAACGATGCATTAAGTGATTGCTGCTGTGGGCAGTGCATACCCAAAAAATTACAGAGCTTGTCTAACATGCATCAAACCAAACATACCACCCTCGTGTAGTGCTCAGGATCACAGTACAGGCCTTGGCTTGTGCTCAGCTATGTCTGCCGCCTTTCAAACTTCATAGCCTGCCATGGGCATCCTACACCTAATCATCAACATGGGGCCAGCAGGCTGGGTGCTTCTGGGAGATTTCTTGTCTGATGTGAGCAGGACTGCTGGTCAGTGGAGCAAAGATAGGACAGTTTACACCTCCCATTTTCAGTCCCTTTAAACTTCCTCTACAGATGGAGACTAAACCAGTCCTTAGTTATATCTCTGTGTTGCTAGATCTCGTGTAGGTGCAGAAGATCCAAGGGCAAGTTCATCAGAGCCAAGCCTCTTCTCACTTCTCACTTCTCACTAATTTATGCCCACTCTCACCCCTCCTGCATCCCAGCTTGACCAGGTGCTGGAATATTTCTTGCATCCAGCAGTGCTACAAACCTCACAGGCAGGAGAGCTTTTCCACAATCACTGTACATGTGCTTTATTGCCATTTTGTAGCCTGTGTCTTTGGTCTTTAAGTTGTGTATATTCTGTATTCATCTTGGTCTACAGCAGGTCACTGAGTTCAGTGAAGATTTCTGGGTTTGCACTTGCAGTAGGAACAATGGAGCTCAGCTGTCTGCATGCCTGTGTTTAAGAAAACACAAAATTGCTGGAAAATGACAGAAAATAACAGTTAGTATGCTTATGCACTGTAAAACAGTCAGACAATTCCAAAAAAGATACGTGCAATGCCTCTTTCTTACAGTGGCATGGAGATGGAATATTTATGTCCTGATCTGCAGAGCAAGTGAGACGCTTTTACTTTCTTGCTGTCTTAGTGAGTCATTAGAGAAAGTGAGTTGATGAACATTAATTTCTACATCAGAAAAAAACCAAATCAGTGTTGGTTTCTTCCTTTGTTCCCAGCTTCTGTTTGTCAGGTCCTGGGAATGAATAAACTGGCACTTTCACAGCTCACAAATGAGAATTAACCATCCCTGTTGTGAGTTTGGAGATTAATTTAACCTCCCTTTGGCCCTGCTGTGAATTACATCTGTGGCAATTTTAATGTTTTGCCAACTTGAAAACAAGAGTAGATAAAGAAATATTGGACCTTCTAAAATCCCTTAATTATATATTTTTTCCATATGTGAAAAGTACCAAAATCCCTCTGTTTCTTCTGACCTTTTGTTTCCTTGGGTTACCTATCTTGTCATTTGCAGACATTTCCATTCTGAAGGTAGCACTCCACCACACAAACTGGGGGTTCAGGGAGGTCTGGTTCTGGAAATATCCGGAAGCTGAAAGCTTGAGACATCAGTGAACCTCTGTGTCATCTGCTCAGAAAGCCTCCAAAACCTCCCTGCGTGGTAAGACCCCCTTTGAGAAATAATGGCATTTTAACACAAGCAACATGTGAACTGCATGTCAGGATGGTGATGTGCCCTTTTACCAGTCTTCTATAATTCATTTGTTACAGCTCCTGCCAAATGTGGAATCCTAACAAAAATAATGAGATCTTTCCCCTCCATGGGCTGCCTGGCACTAATATTTGAACTAGAATTAAGAGCTGCTAGAGCTCAGAAATCCTCCTATTGGAATACAGCCACAGGAAATGCTCCCGAAAATTATCCTGGGTGGAATTAGCATCTGGCAGGTAAACAGATGGCAGGGGCTCAGATTTGCCATCCTGAAGTGGGACAGATAAATTGTTCAAAATGTAACACGCACTTTTTCTTCTCCTCCATTTCCACACCTTTACATTCAACCAGTTGTTCCTGTTTCCACACTCACCCTGCCTGCCACACCAAGCTGACCTCAGAGCACGGGCTGGATCAACACCCTTCTGCTGGTGGTGAAATAAGCTATACTGAGAGGCGCTCAGCCCTTGTTGAGGTGAAAACAATAAGAAACGAAGGTGCATGCTCTGCTGCAGAGACTGGGAAACAGGGAGCAGGGGGGGTGGTGGAAGTGCAGCCCGCACCCCTATGCAGTGGCTGCAGCACCGGTGCTTGGGCGGCTGCTCCAGGTGTGAAATGGCAGTAGAGGAGATGTGGGTTTGCTGGCCTCTTGCTTCCTCTGTTTTTCTGTTCTACATATCAAAAACAAGTTTTGAAAATGGTTTATGCCCGGCAAGCGTAACACTGGCTTCTCTGCTCGGAGCTGTTGTTTCAGACTCTGTAGACTCAGTAAAGTAAGAAAATATCAATTATGATCACATTCAGTTTCAAACTTTCCTTCACAATCATTTTGTGTGAAGAATTACTTTTCCAATTAGCTACCTGTAATTCTTGCACAATCACATCAGAGAATAAGATGTATTCCTGTGACTCTAGCTCTATGCTCACTTCCACCATTCGCTGCTCATTTTCAAACATTTATTTTAACCTCAGTCAAAGTTGCACATTAATTGAAAAATAAATCATAGTGGCATGCCCATTCTTGTCCTTTACGAACTTGTACATAATTCAAAGATATGTGAAATTCACACAGCTCTTTGAAAAGGTGAGACGTGTGTTTTAAAACTGTGATCCACCTGAGACTAAAGCTCCCAAAGGAAATTGCTTTGAATCAGATCTTACAATCAGGACACGTATAAGCCAAGAACTATTCCATCTTGAAAACCGTATTATGTGATGTGTTTCAATTACAGGAGCTATGGACTAACATTACCACTGCACAGGTCAATTTAGCTAACATGTTCCTAAATGCATTTTGGCTTAAACCTTACAGAAAAAAATTTGAAACCAAATTGCTTGAACCATTAAAACAAATACAGTTTTAGCTATGCATTGAGATATATTTTCACAATCCTAAATATAACCATAATATTAAGTCAGACTGTCAACGTGAAGACTATTTACATATTTCCACAGAATTAGTCGTCTGGCTCTCAAATTCAGTTTTGGCTGTTGTATATATTAATGCTAAAATCCCTTAAATATATTTTTTTCCATTTCTGAGAAGTACCCTCTTATTAACATTAATGCCCTTTGTTCAACATGTTCACTAGGCACAAAGTCAAAAGATCAAATATAGAAACCCCCCAAACCTGAATAAAAACCAAACTGTTTTAAATACTCTGATGAAAAGACTTTTCTTTTTGCTTTGCTCGGCCTTCAATCTTTCACAGATTAAATGCTCACTAGTTCTCCAGTCACTCATAAAATTGAAAAGATAAATAACTCCAGCTGTTTTGCTTGTGCATATCTTTTAATAATTGTTACTTAGATTTTTGCACAGAACTCAGGCACTTAATGTCTTCTGCGCAACGATACTTCTACTGTTGCAACAGTGTGCATACTGAATTAAAACTTGATCCAAAACTAGCTTTTTTGATGCAAATTTTGGGGTGTTTTACTTGCAGGTGAAGCAGGTGTATAGCAGGCGAAGACTTGCTTTACAGTTTACAGACACCAAATGCAATGAAATGGAAGCAGAAGAGATTGAACAAATGTGATCTGTCCATTGGACCTACCAGTCTTTCAAAATTCACTCATGCTGTTTAGCACCATGACTTCATTTGTAGCACTATATTTTCCATTCATTGATTTTTTTAACATACAGTTGTTCACTAGTAAGGAAAATCTTCAAGAAAATAAAGGTTTTGTTGAGTTTTTTGGTTTTTGGCTTTTTTTATTTCAGGCCTCATACCTAGCTACTAGAAGACGAAAAACTAACTCCAAAAGCTCTTATTTGCTCAACTTTAAAATTGTTTTACATTGGCAGTGCCTGATCCTTTTTATTTTAGCTTTCTGCAAACATCAATATTTTTTCACACCAATATTTGTTGAAGAAAATTTGTATGTTCCTATGTACTGCCATTCCCATAAGAATACAACTGGTGTTTTGCGGGACACTGTTCAGGACAATTTCGAAACCCCCAAAGCCTTGGATACTTAAATCTTACTCCACTTATCCCAGCCTTGCATGCCTGTATCACTGAAGATGTTAAGTAGGGTAAATCATTTAAGGTGGTGTTGAAGCTGGAGAGCCCAGAGGGGGAAGCATCTGCTCCCAGAGCAGCCCAGCCACTGCTATGGGAATTTCTTTCCTTTGGGTGGAAGGGGCAGGGCAAAATTAAACCTAAACTCTTGCATCCAACTAGTAAATCTTGGCTCTTAATTTGTTTCTTTCTAGGAAAGATGCTTCATGCAAGGCTTGAGTGGCCAGGAGAGGTTTGAAAATTTCTAAACTTTTCCAATCCAATCTAGCTGCTACCTCTTTCTGAGCAATTTGATGTCCCAGTAGCTTATGGAAAGCCTCCAATCAGGGCAAGAAGTCAATGCTATCTGTTTCCATTCATATGGTCAAGCAGCATGCACAGCTTGAATTTCAGGGGGATATTCACAGAGAGCTGATCGGAGTTGATTCACAAAGGAATAAAGGCCAACAGGAATTCATTAAGATACATATTCAAAGGAATAAATGCAAGTAAATAACATTATCCTCCCTGGATTTTCTGCAAGTATAAATAGAAACAGGAATCATAAAGGTAATTATTTATGGCAATGTTGGAATACAGTTTTATTGGTTCAGATACTGAATGCTGTCAAATAAAATGTGTGTCTGCTTCTCTAGAAACCCTTTATTAAAATAATACAATTTAAAGGTCTAATCTTCACAGGTTATTTTACTCCTTGCCCATACACTTGCAGTAGATACAATATTCAGCTTCTGTCTCTCATTTCACTTGCAATATTTGTTTCAAAATTCACCTGAGGCTGAATTAAAAGCTACGAAAGGTATAAACACACTTCATTGTACAGGATCATCTGTGAAAAAATAATAGTAAACAAATAAAACATTTATGTATCTTCAAGCATCCTTTGCACATCAGCTTAACAATCTGTCTGTTTGTAAGTAATAGTAGAGTCTATATACTCCCTCTTAAGAACGGAAGATAAATTCAACATGCTAGATTGGAAAATTCAATAAGAGATTTTTTGCTTAATCTGCATTTGTAGGGGTTCTGATGGCAACTTGCTAGCCCTTTTTTTTTTTTTTTCCTACCTGTGTTTCCTTTGCATGACTTAAATATCACTCACTTTAAGCTTCATCTGAGCCTGTCTTCGTTTATGTGATTAGGCACAAAAAATGCTTGGTGATTAGTGCCCACCCACAATCTTCACCTTATAATCATTTTTCAGATTGTTTTCCCTCCTTATTTCTCATAAACCAAAACTGTATTCACTACTGAATTTAATGAGAGGCAGGAAAATATGTGGAGGTCAGTCAATTTAAATTATTTACTTTTCCATACTGCAGTGCACTTCTGAAGAAGTGTTTAACAGAATGGAAGGCTGTCAAAGCACTCTTCCATCCCCATACCATCTTGTATTTCACTTGTATGAATAAATCAACTGATATTTCTAAAATAATTATTTTTTAATCAGGAGTTATCTGTTCCTTTTTCATAGGGATATCTGGAACAATAATATACAATTAAGAGATGACAGTTCAGTGATCTGAAGTCTTTTTCTTCCCAAAGGTGCTGTGAATCAGTCCAAGTTCCTACTTATTTGTATAGACACTTTAATAGGTCTTCTGTTTCTAGAGAATATTTTCAGTTAGCTCTACTTTGAAGAAATGAAAGGCTTTACAGCTGACATTTCACATTCATCAAACTACGTCATGGTAGATGCAGCAGGTGTTTTTTCTGTTAATTTACAAGCAAACTGAATGAGAATATAAAATGGATTCAAATTAGGTTTGATGATGTGCATCAGGAAGACTCCAAAATTGAGCCTTAGGTCAAGGCGCGGAGAAGGAACAGTACTAAATATGGCTTCAAAATATTGTTCATATTATATAGCTTCTCTGGAGCTTATATAAAAAATGCATCCCGCTACAAATTCAGATCAGTGAGAAAAAAAGACAAGATTCAGTAACTTTTACATGCTTTCTGGCTAAAGTGCTGCATACCTATCCTTTTCCCTTAGAGCTCACAGGTCAAAGGCAATGAACTATCTTGTTTTATTTCTTCAGTGTGTATACAAAGTATTATTCAAGGTAAGGAGCAACCATGGCTTCTACTTTTATTAAAATTCAGAATTACTCAGCAGAATATCTGTTCCTCTTACAAGGCTTGCCATACAATGAACAACAAAATTATGACCTTTCTTTCTGCCAAAGATACTGATCTTTATTTATCAAGTGCTGCAAAATCTCAAAATTAGGTTAACTTTTGACTCAGTCTGAATAATAAAAGAACATGTTGTCAAAGAGCCTTCAGTTCTCTCTACAGTAGAAGTAAATTCAATTCTTCCTTTTGCAAATGGATTTGGACATAGTGCTTTTCATTTTGTTGCCTCCAGACTGCATTACCACAGCTTTCTATAATGCAGACATGAAGATAAATACAAAATCTATACTTTGAATGATCTGTTCCTTCAAAGGCTGCAAAACAGCATGTAGTCACAGCAGGTTGTAAGGACCATGTGAGTGCTGGATTGGGTTCCATGAAATTGGGTACCAAGGCCTCTGTGGTGGCGTGTCTTTAATCAGGACAAGCTGCTCTGAAGCATTTTTGTTTGGATTTTTTTTTGTTTCTCTATGGCCCACTCCCACAATCAACTGAAATCTGGAGCCTCTACACATTTCCTGCAGCTTTTCACTATCTCAAGGAATTCTGTCTTTTCAACTGGTACTACTCATGTGGCTGCCTTTCCTTGCAGATCAACATTGTGCATCGTGGATCAACAAGGTTCTTGAGCTTCTTGGGCATCTGTCTCTTTTACCGAACACTTTCAGTCTCTCTTTTTTGCACTCTTGCTTCTCATTTGAGAAGTTCTTCTTTCCTCATACCTCCCAGTCCATGTGATGTGAACACATCTGCCTTTTTCTCTAATTTCATTCTAGTTTCATTTTTTTTTTTCCCTCCACAGCCCCATCTGTGCCTACAGCTCCCATGGTATTTATTCACACAGCCCCTTTGCTGTACATTTCACCACACGGTTTGGCAGCCCTGGTCAGCTGCCTAGGGCTGCTTTCACCAAAAGATGATCCTCCTCTAATGTCTCACCATTTGTGTTTTTCCAACCCGGTCTTTCCCTGGGTTTCTTTCTCACTTTGCCCTGGCCAACAGCCAGCTGGTTCTTCCAATTCAATGACATTTTTTCATCCTAAGTATCTCCTTCCTAGTCTCTCTTTCCTTTCTGTTGTGACTACAATTTTTGATTTTCCCTGTGCTTTAGTCATGACTTCAGTCTTCCTAGCTAAATGACTCTGCTTTTGCAACTCAGCTGACCACAGCTCCAGATCCTTTCACATCTTTTATTTGCCATCACACTTTTTCCTATTTGCCCTCCATTTTTTTCATCACTAAAGAACTGTTGACCATGCCTAATCAAAATTACATTTCAACCTTTCAATGCAAGGACACTATACCTTTTCTCGTTTTCATTGTTCTCCTACAATTTTTCGTCTTTTTTTTATTTTTATCTCCTCTGCTTGTCTCCATGGCTTCGTGTCCCCAGTATCATTTATTCTGCATTTCTCCTGAATTCCTCTGCATCTTTACCTTCACAGTACAAAGCTGTTTTATTCTCTTCTGTCTAAACAACAATAAAAAACCTTCAATTCTGTTTTCCTAACAACTTCATCTTTCGCTTTTCCTTTTATCGTAAATTTATTCTGCATGCCATTCGCAATTGCTGTCCATCAGCAGATACAGATGGCTCTTGTCCAGGTTCTCAGATTCTGCATTCTCAAGCACTACAACATCCTTGACAATTTCACTCCTGCCTTCCTCACCCTTCTACGGAGATTCTTTTACTAATTCCTCATTTTGACTACATCATTCCTCTGTCTTCATTCCTCCATTGCTAACCCATCTCCATGTCATCAAACAGCAAAAAAAACAAGAACAACAAAAAAAAGGGTTACATTTCCTCATAGCCTAACTGTCGAGGGTTAGGATTGTGGGGTGACAATCAAACCCTGGCAGATGTATTGTTAACCTCCTCTCCCCCCCACACTTCCCCCTTTTTGCCCCTCCCTCTCCCCCCTTCCCACTCAGGACAGGCGATCGGGAGGGAAAGAAGGACAGAGAGAGAAGAATTGGAAAAGTTAAAGATGTTTTACTAATGCTACTAATAAGAATAGAGAAAATAATACAAAATATACAAAACCAATCTTGTAAGTCTCAGCAACTGCAGAGCCAGCACCCAAAGTCCTGGATTAGACTCTGTAGTCAACCGGAGCTGGATTCAGTCTCTCACTAGGCCTCAGTTCGCAGGGACGACCAGCAAGGTCCTCTCCTAATGTCAGCCATGAGGAAAAAGGGAAAAAAGGCAAAGGGACGAGATCCTCGTGATCTCCCACTTTTATATGAAGTATTCACGTGAATGGCATGTTATACACCGTTGGTCAGTCTCTCGATCACCAGTTTCTCGTTGCCCCTCTCGCGAGATGTCCATCCGTGCTTATCAATAAGTTTGCATTCCATCGCTAGGTTTAACCAAAACATGTGTTGGGTTCTCCAGGAAAATGCAGCTAATATGAAGGCTTTAGCTGACAGGCAAAAATTCACTAAAAGAGAAACTTGTTTTTTAACAAAACCAGGACATTCCACCCCTTATAATATGACATTCACTGAATACTTAAACCTTATCAATACAATCTATCAATACAATCTAATTAATCACTACTACTATATATATATATACATATGTACATATATACACAGGAGTAATTAATCAGTGGACCATCCTTTGAAAAGTTCATGAAGTTCATTTTGTCACAACAGTCTCCCAGGGCAGGAAAAATGATACAAGTGCATCTCACAACCACTGTTTGTGGGTTAAGGACACCAACTTCGAAGAAGGTGTCGGGCGCCACTTGAAGAAGCTAGCTCTAGTTTCATCACCATTGTCTTGATCTGAAAGACACTTATTAAACATTGTTAGTGCGGCAATTCACATCATACAGTTCAGCATTGCACATTTTCACCTAAAATCAAATCCCCTTGAGGTACACACCGAACTTCTCCATCCTTAAGCATCACCCACCAGGTGCTGCCAGGTCCCTGGGCAAAAACAATCCCACGAATAGGTTTGCCTTTGCCTGAGGCAGGAGTAACCCAGACTGCCTTTCCTAACATATTTTTCATGTGTACTACAGGGACTTTATCTCCTTCTACAGTCCGTAGAATTTCTGATTGGGCAGGCCCGGCTCGATTGGTTGATCCCCTAGTGTTGACCAACCAAGTGGCTTTTGCTAAATGTGAATCCCAGTTTTTAAAGGTTCCGCCACCAAGTGCCTTTAGTGTAGTTTTTAACAAACCATTGTACCTTTCAATTTTCCCAGAGGCTGGTGCATGATATGGAATATGATATACCCACTCAATACCATGTTCTTTGGCCCAATTGTCTATAATACTGTTTTTGAAATGAGTACCATTGTCTGATTCAATTCTTTCTGGCGTACCGTGCCGCCAGAGGACTTGCTTCTCAAGGCCCAAGATAGTATTTCGGGCTGTAGCATGAGGTACGGCATATGTTTCCAACCATCCAGTGGTTGCTTCCACCATTGTAAGCACATAGCGCTTACCTTGACGTGTTTGTGGAAGTGTAATATAATCAATCTGCCAAGCTTCTCCATACTTATACTTTAACCATCGCCCCCCATACCATACAGGTTTTAACCGTTTTGCTTGTTTGATTTCGGCGCAAGTTTCACATTCATGAATAATCTGTGAAATAGTGTCCATAGTTAAATCCACTCCTCGATCACGAGCCCATTTGTATGTTGCATCTCTACCTTGATGCCCTGAAGCATCATGGGCCCACCGAGCTAGGAAAAGTTCACCTTTATGTTGCCAGTCCAAGTCCACCTCAGCTACTTTAATCTTAGCAGCTTGATCCGCTTGTTGGTTGTTTAGATGTTCCTCGGTGGCTCGACTTTTAGGCACATGAGCATCTACATGACGAACTTTCACAGGCAGCCTCTCTAGCCGAGCAGCAATGTCTTGCCACAGTGTGGCAGCCCAAATGGGTTTACCTCTGCGCTGCCAGTTGCTTTTCTTCCATTGCTGTAGCCACCCCCACAAGGCATTTGCTACCATCCATGAGTCAGTATAGAGATAAAGTATTGGCCACTTCTCTCATTCAGCAATGTCCAAAGCCAGCTGGATGGCTTTCACTTCTGCAAACTGACTGGATTCACCTTGTCCTTCAGTGGCTTCTGTAACTTGTCGTGTGGGACTCCACACAGCAGCTTTCCACCTTCGATGTTTTCCTACAAGACGACAGGATCCATCTGTGAACAGTGCATACTGCTTATCAGTCTCTGAAAGCGTATTATATGGTGGTGCTTCTTCGGCACGTTTTACTTCCTCCTCATCTGGAGACATCCCAAAGTCTTTGCTTTCTGGCCAGTCTGTAATAACTTCTAATATCCCTGGACGGTTGGGACTTCCAATTCGAGCTCGTTGCGTGATCAGTGCAATCCATTTACTCCACGTAACTTTAGTTGCATGATGTGGAGAGGGAACCGTCCCTTTGAACATCCAGCTCAGCACCAGCAGTCGAGGTGCCAGGAGGAGCTGTGCTTCAGTGCCGATCACTTCTGAAGCAGCTCGAACTCCTTCATATGCTGCTAGTATCTCCTTTTCAGTTGGAGTATAGTTGGCCTCAGATCTTTTGTATCCTTGACTCCAAAAACCTAAGGGTTGACCTCGGGTTTCTCCTGGTGCTTTCTGCCAGAGCCTCCAGGTAAGTCCATTATCTCCGGCTGCGGTGTAGAGCACATTTTTAACATCTAGGCCAGTTCTGACTGGTCCAAGGGCCACCGCATGAGTTATCTCACGCTTAATTTGTTCAAAGGCTTGTCGTTGTTCAGGGCCCCACTCGAATTGGTTCTTTTTACGAGTCACTCGATAGAGAGGGCTCACAATGTGGCTGTAGTCAGGAATATGCATTCTCCAAAAACCTACAATGCCCAAGAAAGTCTGTGTCTCCTTTTTATTAGTAGGTGGAGACATTGCTGCAATTTTGTTGATCACATCCATTGGGATCTGACGACGACCATCTTGCCATTTTATTCCTAAAAACTGGATCTCTCGTGCAGGTCCCTTGACCTTGCTTCGTTTTATGGCAAAACCAGCATCCAAAAGAATATGAATTATTCTCTCACCTTTCTCGAAGACTTCTTTCACTGTGTCGCCCCATATGATGATGTCATCAATATATTGCAAGTGTTCTGGAGCTTCACCTTGCTCCAGCGTGGTCTGGATCAGTCCATGGCAGATGGTAGGACTGTGTTTCCACCCCTGGGGCAAGCGATTCCATGTATACTGGATGCCCCTCCAGGTGAAAGCAAACTGCGGCCTGCACTCTGCTGCTACAGGAATAGAGAAAAATGCATTAGCCATGTCAATTGTAGCATACCACTTGGCTGCCTTTGACTCCAGTTCAAACTGCAGTTCTAGCATGTCAGGCACAGCAGCACTCAGTGGTGGTGTAACTTCATTCAGGCCACGATAGTCTACAGTTAGTCTCCACTCATCACTAGACTTACGCACTGGCCAGATTGGGCTGTTAAAAGGTGAGCGAGTCTTACTGATCACACCCTGGCTTTCCAATTGACGGATCAGCTTCTGGATAGGAATCAAAGAGTCTCGATTGGTGCGATATTGCCGGCGATGCACCGTTGTGGTAGCAATTGGCACCTGCTGATCGTCAACCATCAGCAGTCCTACAACAGAAGGGTCATCTGAAAGACCAGGCAAATCAGACAGCTGTTCAATTTTCTCAGTGTCCACAGCTGCTACACCAAATGCCCACCTATACCCTTTTGGGTCCTTAAAATACCCTCTCCTGAGGTAGTCTATGCCAAGGATGCACGGAGCATCTGGACCAGTCACAATGGGATGCTTTTGCCAGTTTTTTCCAGTTAGGCTCATTTCAGCCTCTACAACAGTCAGCTCCTGGGATCCCCCAGTCACTCCAACAATATTGATGGATTGTGTTCCTTTATAATTAGAAGGAATTATTGTGCACTGAGCACCAGTGTCCACTAAAGCTTTGTACTCCTGGGGTTGTGTTGTACCAGGCCATCGTATTTGTACAGTCCAATAAACTCTGTTATCCCTTTCCTCCACCTGGTTGGAGGCAGGGCACCTCTAATTCCTGTTTTGCACAGTCTCTGGGTGTGAGTTAGAGGTTCCTTCAAGAGCATCAGAATCTCTTCTGCTCCTTTTGTAAACTGGAGCAGCCACTTTCCTAGGAGTTTTTCCTTTTATCTCATGTACTCGTTCCTGAAGTTCTGAGGTAGGCCTTCCATGCCACTTATTCATGTTTTCTCCCTGCTCATGTAGGAAGAACCACAGTGAACCTCTTTTTGTGGGCTGTCTCTGCCCTCTCTCTCGAGATTGGAAACGCCTTCTCCTAACAGCTGAAACATAGGTTTGTGCAGGTCGTGAACGGTACGAGTCTTCTCTGAGCTCTTTGATTTCTTGTAACAGCTTTTCAAACCGGTCATCAGATTTTTCACACAGTTTCTCCACAGCGGAGACACAAGCCCGTAGAGAACCAGCAAGGCTGTCCTCAAAGTACCGGAGCTGCTCAATCACTTCATTAATTTCTTGTATACCTCTAGCCGACCAGACCATTCCTGCCAATGACTTAGCATATGCAGGTGGTGCACTTTGTACAAATCTGCGCCACATAGATTTTGTACAATTGATTCTATCTGGGTCTGTCCCCTCTTGCCTGTTTGGTCCTAGATAGATGATCTCTCGCACAGCTAATTCTCTCAGGAACTGGATACCTCTCTCCATAGTATTCCATTTCCCTAACTTGGATATACAATCTTCCTTGTAGGGAAATCTGACTTTCATAGCTGCCAGGAGTCGGGTCCAGAGAGTAGCGGCATTAGACTCTCTTGAAATTGCCCTATCAATGGTGGAATCTTTTGACAGAGATCCCAGCTGCCTGGCTTCACCACCTTCTAATTCAATTGTTTCTGCCCCATTGTCCCAGCATCGCAGCAGCCAGGTTAAAATATTCTCGCCTTCACGACGACTAAAGTCTTTTCGCAGATCTCTCAGCTCACCTGGAGAAAAGGACCGAGTGGTGGTCACTTCATCTCCACCCTGTCCTGATGATGATGCCTCTTGGGTTGATGTTGGCCCTGTGCCATCACCTGCTGCACGGGTAGTCTTTCTAGTGACTTTCTTACAACCAGCAACTGATGCTGATATGGGTTCACCATCATTTGATTCATTTTCAGAGTCTGAATGACTGTCACAGTGATTGCTGTGGTTACAGCAGCAACAGTGCCCAGTGTGTGAAGACGGGGGGGCTGCCTTGTTAGCCTTTGAGGCTGGAGAGGTAACGTTATCTGCAGCGACCTTGGCAGAGGAGCTCTGCGTAGGAGCTGTAGCTTCAGCCTGTGAAGCCGCGGTTGGGGGGGCAGTGGCTGCAGCAGCAGCTTTGGCTGTTTTGCCTTTTCTCGAGCGGCTCGGAGTGCTTTTTGCTAAAGCTTCCGAAGGCGCACCGCAAATCTCAGGACTAAAAAGAGACGCAAACCTCCTATTGAACCTCATTTCTCTTAGCAGTAACACAAACTGACACACATTCAGCAAACCAAATAACACCATCACAGTTCTATCAAAGCTCCAAGGATATTCAAAGTTCTCTAACACATTTGCAAACTGTCCCAGCGAAATCACAAAAGTATTGTTAGTCAGCCTTTCTAAAGATTCGCTTGACCAATTAGCAAATATAGAGCCATTCTGCTCTTTAATCTCTCCTGGAGGTTTTTCAAGGTAAAGCAGAAGCGAGTAGAAATTCATTAGCGGCTGCAGTATAATGAAATAAACCAGTGCCATACCACACAGAATCATCATGACCGCTGTCCAGTTTCTTGTTGTTATATAATGAATACTTCGATTCAGAAAGAAACACCAACACAGATATGGGATCAGCGAGCACAATGTAGAAAATAACTGATACAACTTTTGCCATAACATCTTTAAATCAATGTAATTCACTTTGCCTTAATACCACTAAATAATATCCAAAGCAAACAGACGCGCGAGTATCACAACTCTATGAGTTGGCACCGTGCCAAGATAATTGAAAGGTACGTCAGAGCAGTAGAAAAGCCAAAAATCTCTAAATTTACCCCTTTCTCGTGCCCCACGTTGGGCGCCAATTATCTGTCGAGGGTTAAGATTGCGGGGTGACAATCAAACCCTGGCAGATGTATTGTTAACCTCCTCTCCCCCCCACTTCCCCCTTTTTGCCCCTCCCTCTCCCCCCTTCCCACTCAGGACAGGCGATCGGGAGGGAAAGAAGGACAGAGAGAGAAGAATTGGAAAAGTTAAAGATGTTTTACTAATGCTACTAATAAGAATAGAGAAAATAATACAAAATATACAAAACCAATCTTGTAAGTCTCAGCAACTGCAGAGCCAGCACCCAAAGTCCTGGATTAGACTCTGTAGCCAACCGGAGCTGGATTCAGTCTCTCACTAGGCCTCAGTTCGCAGGGACGACCAGCAAGGTCCTCTCCTAATGTCAGCCATGAGGAAAAAGGGAAAAAAGGCAAAGGGACGAGATCCTCGTGATCTCCCACTTTTATATGAAGTATTCACGTGAATGGCATGTTATACACCGTTGGTCAGTCTCTCGATCACCAGTTTCTCGTTGCCCCTCTCGCGAGATGTCCATCCGTGCTTATCAATAAGTTTGCATTCCATCGCTAGGTTTAACCAAAACATGTGTTGGGTTCTCCAGGAAAATGCAGCTAATATGAAGGCTTTAGCTGACAGGCAAAAATTCACTAAAAGAGAAACTTGTTTTTTAACAAAACCAGGACACTAACCCTTCTCCATCTATTGAGCTAGCTAGATTAGATTAGATAGATAGATAGATAGATAGATAGATAGATAGATAGATAGATAGATAATAATAACAACAACAACATATGCATAGAAATGCACTACCTCCAAACTAATCAGATTTGGATGTTTCATGTTGGGAACTTCAGTCTAAGCAGGAGCACTTGAACATATAGCTTCCCTCCAAGTTATGCTCACGTCAATGAATTAATGTTCATATATTTCGCAGAAATTTTCTTTCTTTGCTTATTAAAGGCTTGCATCTGATGCCCTTACTTAAACTGAATACTATTTTGTTTCATGACTCAGTCCATTGAGCTAATGAATTGCAAAGAAAAGTGCTATTTAATGGGAGTAAAGAGGATATAACTTGCCTATAATAAAACTTGTCTTTCAAATATTTTCTTAATTTGGATTTGAAAGATGACACATTCTTTTGCTTTACTGCAGCTTAAAATGTGATGGTCACATCTGGTAGACAAGGATCAGAGGCTGTATGGCTTCATTAGATAAAAGAATATGTATCATGGATTTTTCCAATATGCTGCTGATTATGTTGTGAGAAGAATAAAGAAACAGGTCACTAATGAACTTAATTGCACAGTATACAAGAATTGACCTGAAAACTGAACGTAATCTCAAAGTGGTTTATCATTTTACAAATGCCTTTGATTTTTAAACACAATAGAGTATTTTGTATACGTTATTGGTTCAATAATCCTTACAGCATATATAACGACAACTGACATAAAATTAATCAACTTTTATGCAAGTACCTCAGATATATATGATTAAATCATTAGGAAATAAACATCTTCCTGACTGAACAGTAATGTAATATTTTACAAAAGAATTAATCAATTATTTTAATCATTTCAAGTGGATTTAGTAAACATGATTATAGGAGGTACCATTCTCCTTTGCTCCAGTCTTCAGATGTATATTTATAACCAGACTTTCTGCTGTCCATAGGTGTCCTCTGGACTATGTATTCAGTCTGGAATTTTCTTTTTTGCAATAGACCATAAACTAACAGAAATAAACTCTACCCTGTGTAGTCTGACAACTGCATGTTGTTCTAATCGATTCACTTTAATTGGTTTTCCCGTGACTACATGTCTATCTTCTTTTCTGAGTTTAGCTGGTCAAGGTCTGAATTAAAAGAAGGAAGGAAGAAATTTTTTAAAAAAAAAAGAAAGCTACCTTAGTCCCGCTCAGTATATCATCATTGATTCAATTGCCTAATGTATTTGTGATAGCCTTATCTCAAAGAAGAGCACATATCAAAAGTTGCCAAGGCCAAAGGGGTATATCCAAGGGACAAAATAAAAGAAGAAAATGGTAAGGCTAGGGAAAATAAAATTAAATAAGTGTTCACAGGTCAAGGCTCCTAAGAGAACTTGACGAAGCAACTGTTTACTAAGAGCTGATAGCCTCAATGGATTTAAAACTATAAACTTGTCACTGTGGGTTTTAGAACCTAGTTTGAAGCAAAACAAAAGTAGTTGTGTGAATTGAAGAACAACCTCCTCCAGTTCTCTTTTCTAATAAATACCTCTCTACCATTCCACTCAGTCTCCTAGCTGTCTCTTTTGAACTGTGCAGCTTCATATGCAATTGAATGTCTTTATAGCAATATGAGTTGCACGCTTCCAAATAATTTTCAAATGGCCTTGAGTGTACAGGTTTTATGATATGAGCTGGAATAGTTTTAAAAGAAATTTGGCTACTATGAGACTGAAGTTGGGCAGGTCCAAATTCTCTGCAGAAGGAAGATGAAGCATTTCTGATATATGCATGGATTAGCAAGGGCAAGAGGAGGAAGCAGTGACAGGTGCGGTGTCTGGTAAATGTGAGGAATGAATATTAGACAGAAGTTGTTCTGAGCCACAGATATGTTGAGTATGGAAATTCGTCCTTGATTTCAGAAGATGTCTAAAAGACAGGTAAGTGTCATCTGGAAAGAGGCACTGGAAGCAGGACCCTGGAATTTCACATACCTAGTTATAAAGAAGAGTATTTGAAGAAAGTGAACGTCTATCCAAAAAGCAGCATAGTAAAAGAGTCAGTATGGGCTTGAGAAAACACAGAAGTAATGCTGGTATCCTCACTAGCTGTTTGCATTTGCCAGCTCCTCCTGCCTCTCATCTGTTCCTGCCCGTTCCTTCCCTATTTGCCATTACACCCACCTCTCAGCCTGAGGGCCAGAGACAATAAGCATGATGGAATTTCTTGGGAATATACCATGAATCTTATGGTGACAGAGGTTTATTTAGAAAGGTTCAGGATTGCTGAGACCAAAAACCACATCCATCAGTGTCACCCAACAACTGGGACTGCTGAGGTGGCAAAGCACTTTGAGGGAAAGAGGCTGTGCAAAAGGGGCAGGGCAGCCAGGGCAAAGGAGAGTGCATGAGATGAGCATGCATGGAGCAGGGGGGTTCTCCATGAGGACTTCCAGTGATGCACACAGACAAGGGAGGACACAGCACCCCAGGGGACTGTCTGCTCTGTGTGCTTGAGTGAGACAGCAGCACAGGAGCTTGGTACCAAAAACTGGTTGTGGTCTGTGAACACCAAAGGGATGTCAGCTGCCACATGCTGCCAAAATAAGGAGTCTTTGATTCATTTCTTAAAGTAGTGAGAAGTTAGGGATGAATGCTTCTAGATGTACAGTTTAGATGTTTCTCATCTGTGAAGCAGCAAAAAATAATCTTTGAGGCACAGTAAGAGCTGTTATCCCCTCCACTGGCTCCTGATTCATTTTTCTCTCACAACGATGGATGCACAAGCAGGAGACACTTTTGAAATTATGTTGCATACTTTCTGATTCTCAGCACTTAATTCACACTGATTTGTGATTGCCTAGGCCCTCTTAGGATCAGTTGTTGGTCCTTTCTGGGTTGATTTTTGGAAAACGTCTTTTGATAGACTAACATTTCCCTACCTGTTAGATTATGCTCTTTTAAAATAAGAATCTGTAGGTGCACTTAATCAAATAATCAAATTTCTGCTTGAATTATCCTGACTTTAGAGAACATGGCTGCGCATTTTTAGTATGACCTTATTAATGGAAAAACTGACTGCTCGGTAGATTTTTTTTAACTTCTCAGCTGTATCTCTTTAGTCAAGCATTGTGCTTCCGAAGTGACACTTCAGCCAGCTAAATAGGTCAATAACACCTTGAGATTACTTGGTTTAAAGTGACAGAACTGAAAACCTCTAACCTCTCTTTCTTAAAACTGGTGATCTTGCTGCTGCTAAGTCTATCTCTAACATGTTTAACATGTTTATTTGTTTTGACAAAAAGTTTTCATTTAGAAAAGTATTGGAATTTGTCAACTGTGTTAGAATGGTGCTGTTCAAATCATTACTGGCTTTTTTTCTGTCCTACCACTACATTCCATGCAGGATCCACTTTCAGGCAAGGCAGTTTGTATGCAAAGATGAAAACTGGAGAACTGTATCAATGAAAACACCAGAGTCAGCTCTGCCATCTACGATTTTATTCTCATAGGTCTAGCTGTGGTTACACAAAATGAATCTGGAAAAAAGCCACTGCACAGCCTGGCTCTGTGCCTCACACCTTTTCCCTTCCCATTGTTTGCTCTTAAGAGAGCTCTCCTATTCCACTTCATGTATAGCAAGAAAAGGTTAGCAAAGGGCAAAATTATTTGTCAGTCAGAGATGAGCCAGATGGCACCAGGACTCGTGCTGGTGTACGGCTGTCTGGTGCAGATGCTAAGGCACCAGCCTGGCCACAGGTCCCTCACCAAAGTTACTCCTGGGGAGATTCCAATTGGACACAAGAGGGAAATTTTTCACTATGAGATCAGCCATTGGAATTCCTCAACATTGGACACTTACACTTTAAAGATTCAGCTGGACAGGGTGCTGGGCCATCTTATCTAAACTGTGCTCTTGCCAAGAAAGATTGGACCAGATGATCCCAGAGGTCCCTTTCAACCTGGTATTCTATGATACTATGATCTTTCCTGCTCAGCTGTGGCTGCAGAGGGAGTGAATGAAACACTGTATCGAATGCTACAACTCATTAAGGCTGAAAAATGCCACGGGGGGGAGCTGGCAAGATTGTTGAGAGTGGCTGGAAACACTGCCGTCCCTCAGACTTGTCTTCATGAGGAAAATTGTGAAACCTCTTTCCTCAGCTCCCCACCATCCTCAAGCACATTTCACAAACCCCACTCTGCAAGGGCTCCTCTGCCTCTGCCGGGGTCCCTCACCTCTGCCACAGGGACTCTGTGGCCACCTCCAGCCCTTCTGATCTCTCTCCATCGTCCTCACCCTCTGCCAGTGCTTGTCTCCAGATGCTCAGTATCCAGCTTTGCCATGTCACTGGTCCTTCTGGTTCTCAGGGGAATCAGGATCACCTTCTCTGAGGGTGGGTGAGAGGAGGTTAGAGAACACAGGAGCAGGCCAAGTGTGGCATGTAAAACCATCAAGCGGGGGTAGTATGGCAGGAGGAGGGAGGGAAACCTCAGGGGAGTCCTGGAGGTTTTGACATGGCAGGACCAGCCTTGTGGAAAGATAAAGTGGGAGGACAACACTGAGGGGAATGGCAGCATAGAGTTCAGTATTAATCAGATGTTAATTTGAAATGAGGTACTGTTAATATTCCTTGAGGGGATTTTTCACTTCAGGCAAGGTAGTTTATCCAACTTTTGCTTCAAAAGAGATACAAGACAGTCTGAGAATGAGCCTCGGGTACTTTGTTCCCTTTAGCACGTAGAAAGCCTGCTTAGTATTCTGAAAAGTCACCCTAATCCTATTGGCATTAATGCTGTGGAGAAAGCAAGCCAAATCTTCCCAGTACAGTAAAAGCAGAAGTAATGCTGCAATGCACAGAATAATTCTGTTTTCACCCAAAATTCTGTTCATTTGCACATTAGTCATTTTTTGCTATACGTACCTAAACCTTAAATGGTTTTCTAAGACAGTGATGGTTTTACCTGGCACACTATGTCTTGGAAACTGGGTCTCATTCCATGTTAGTTGCCATGGCTCCAATGACCAGAGGACAGTCCTGCCCGTTTACACCAGCAAATGTCAATACACCAATTTAAGCCACCTGATGCGTCCATGCTTTGTGTAATTAATGCAGCTCAAGAAATTCCCACGCCTTCTGAGCACTGTCTGTAGTCTTTGTATCAGTCTGTCAGAGGCGGTTTGCTTCTGCAAACATCATAGAGGCACCAAGTGAACACTCACCTGCTGTCACAGGCACACAGGAGCTTTCTGAGTCCAACAGGCTGCATTTTACTAGATTTGTGGGAAATTACTAATTTCATCAATTAACAAAAGTGCAGCAGGCCTTTCATATCTTGATACTGGTTTAAAGTCATCGCCGTAACATGGTGATCTCCCTAAATCAGTTATCATCCCTCCTGAATCTGTGAGAACAAGGGATGCCTGTCCATCCACATTAGTAACAAAGGTATTTTACAACAATTCTGATTGATAAACATGGTAATAAAATCTGTAGTCCCTTTACTCCCCTCCTGCTCAAGCCACTTATACCTACAGCTGGTTACATCCTCAGCAGGTCCTATCTCTGAGAGAAAGCTGTGGCAGAAAGAAGCTCAGGGAAGGGATAGTCCTCACTGCTTCAGCTCTTGAAAGGACAGTAGAAGGGGAATGAGCTGAACCTCAGGGTGTTCCATCAAACCCACTGGTGCTGAGAGGTCCCAGCCCGCTCCTGCCCTGCAGCACCTTTCCCCAGGTGAAACCCCAGCAATATGACCAGCTCAAGTCAGCGCTGCAGAAGTGAATTTATTTCAGCTTTAGGTGCTTAGCTTTTTGCCTTCATCTGAACACAGCAAACAGAGCATGAAATGCTCACTTTAACATTCAGCACAAAGCCCAGCTTGCACTTTATATCCCTTGTTTTCCCCCTCACCGCTTCTTGGTACAGACAAGAAATCGGAACCAGCAAAGGGGTTAAACCCAAATGCACGAGCTACAGTTTGAAACAAATCTGACAACTTCCTTTTCCCTCTATTTTCCACCCAGTTCTGACAAGGGTTGTTCTCATTACACCACACACACAGCCTTTCCAGAGGCATGCAGGCAATGTTCATCTGCCATGGTGATGGGCTCGGACTCTCGGGGGCACATTTACACTACATATAAACAAAACTCCTAGGTGCTATAGTCATGTTATCAGGAAGGAGTAATATGTTCTGTAAAAAAATGCCCAAGGAATCTGCTAGAGCATGCTGAAGGTGGTTATAAACTATCCTTCTGAGATTAGTTTCTTGACAGTTGGTCAAAACGTCAAGCAAACAGCTACTGAAATCTTCATTA